>NC_056725.1:224682677-224905177 GCF_019279795.1 Protopterus annectens | reverse complement strand
AGTGCAGACTGACCTCACCACCCACGATTTCCTTGGTGCAGACACCTGTAGTCCAGTTTCTCTCTGCACTGTTCTCAGTGCTGACTGGTGAGGTGGGCACCGAGCTTGTCTCTTCTGTGGCTAGACCGGTTTCTCCCTCAGCTGTGTCCGTGAGGTCCACTAGAAGCCTTTCTGAACATGTGTTGCGTCTTGTGGATCAAGTGCTTCTGGCCAGAAGTATCCCGTCCTCCAGGACCTATCCTTCCTTGGGAGGTGATCACCCATTGCCAAAGACCACTTTTTATTCTCTTCCATTGCCTTTGAAGCCCCTTGATATAGCAGTCTTCCCCCTCTACAGTTCCCTTTATGAACCTCACTAAGGAACCTCAGTTGCCTTTGTGGCAGGAGAGTTATGCTACGACCCAGGATGATAGTTGTGACGTGCAATTTGATGTTTCACAGCCATC
Organism: Protopterus annectens; assembly: GCF_019279795.1. Classification (NCBI taxonomy): domain Eukaryota; kingdom Metazoa; phylum Chordata; order Ceratodontiformes; family Protopteridae; genus Protopterus; species Protopterus annectens. The sequence continues at coordinate 224,904,731 of NC_056725.1, read as the reverse complement.
TGGTGACTCTGGTTCAGCAGGTTGAGCCACTTGGGAGGGGTGACCCCTGTCCTGGATACTCGCCCCTCTTCAGGTGGACCAGCCTTCCAGCTGATGAAGGCTCTGGCGTCTGCTAGCGATACTGTGCTATCTCCCTGTTCTCCTCTGGACCGCTATGTTCACAAGTCGCACCTAGCGGACTGAGCGCAAGGGCATCGGGACGTATTCCCACAGGAAACCCCCTTTCCGCTGTCTTCCCCAGCTTTCTCCTCTGAGGAAGTTTACCGGAAACATTTGTGCAAGAGGAAGCACATGGACTCAAGAGGAGTCCCTCACTGAAGACGCACTTTGATGGGGAAGGGTCCCCTCGGTCACCCTCTGAGGTATCCTTTGGTGATATCCTCGAAATCCTTAAACAGAGAGGTGACTGGCAGCCGTCTAATCTGACCTCTGAGGAGTCTGTGTTCCTGCAGGCCTTTTGTGCCCGGCTCCCTACCGCCTGGGTTACTCCACCTGCCAATGAACTGGTCCGGCTCATCGTGCGTGGAAGGCTCCTGACACCAAGGCTGTTCCCCAGAGGCCAGATAAGATTTTGTCCCCTCCTGATATTGGATCCCCATTGGTCCAAACGTCTTCATGTGGATGCTCAGGTGGTGGCGGTTGCAACCAAAAAGGATCTGGCGGAAGGCCAGACTGCCCATCTTCCCAACAGAGTCCCGGGCTCTAGACAGGATAGGGAAGCGCACCTTTGCATCAGCGACCTTTGCTATCAGGTCCCTGAATTATATGGCACACTTTACCAGGCTTCAAAGGGATCTAATTTTTGAGCCCTCTGAAACCTTGGCTGGTGCTGTCTGAGGTCCGTGACAGTGGCCTCTCAGCTGGCCACCATTGAGTCAATATATAACTCCTCCATGTGACATCTCGCGCATCAGAAGGAGCAGCTAGAGCGGCGGGTTCAGGCATGATCCTGAGACGACAAGCCTGGATGCGCTTGTGCAATTTCGCGGAACCCTTTAAGGCTTCCTTTCTTAACGCTCCCATTGAAGCCTCTTCGTTTGGACCCAAAGTTAAAAGCACACTGGCCAGATGTGAATAGGATGGTAAGACCCTTTCTGCCGTACGCATCAGTTATTCTTCCCCTCAACGTGCTTTCTCCCGAAACCAAAAGAGTGGGAAGATATGGTTTAAGAGGTCTCGGGGTCCTTTCCATGACGCACAGGCAGAGTTCTCCTCTAGAGGCAGAGGGGGAAACTCGCAGGGAAGACTCCCCTTTCGGGGCAGAGGGGAGGTCCGCGTAACCAGGGTTACAGGGACTCTTTTCCTGGCCAATTCTCCTGAAGAGCAGCCCAACTCCTTTCCTCTGGAGGTGGTTGTAGGGGGGGGGGTCGTTTCTCCTTGTACCCTTCTGCCTGGCTAACCATCACCACAGATTCTTGGGGTACAAAGGATTATAACCAGAGGTTACCATATCCCCTTCTATCTTTGTCCTGTCCCTTCAAAAAACTTACCCGACGTTCCACCAAGTCAAAGGGAAGAAGCAGCACTAGAGGTAGTAAAGCTGCTAAGAAATTGTCATCCAGATAGTCCCTCCAGACCAGATAGGATCCGGATTCTACTCTAGACTATTTTTGGTGCCAAAGAAAACCGGGGGCTGGAGACCAATTTTGGATCTCAATGTATTGAACAAGTTTGTAAGAGTAAAAAAATTCCAGATGGTCACAAAGTCTATCCTCTCACTTTTGAAATAAGACTATTGGATGTCCTCGATCTACAAGATGCGTACTACCACATAAAAGTAGGCCATCAAGAAGATTTCTGCTCTTCCGTGCAGGAGCCAGTCATTACCAGTTCAGAGTTACTGCCCTTTGGACTCTCTACAGCCCCCAGAGTGTTCACAAAGTGCATGGCAGTCATCACAGCTCAGTTGCGACTACAAAGATTCCAGGTGTTTCCATACCTAGACAACGGGCTCATTTCTGCACCCACCAGACATCTATTGGAAGAAGCCCTGGCATACTCTCTCCTCACTGCACAAAGGCTAGGCATAACCATAAACTGGCAAAAATCCAATCTCACCCCATCTCAGTCTACAGAATTCATAGGGGTTGTCTTGGATACAAAGAATTACAGAGCACGCATCCCAGAGCACAGAATTCTAAGGATAAAGCAACTGATCCCAATCCTTTCAAGGGAGAAATCCACAGCTCCCTCTATCTTACAGCTGTTTGGTTCCATGGCAGACTCGATCACCATTGTCCCCCTGGCCAGGTTTCACATGAGGCTTCTACAATTGCTACTGCTCACCCAATGGTATGCTTTCCAATATCCTCTTTCAGCCAAGATTTGAGTAACTCACAGGTGCAAACAGGATTTAAATTGGTGGATGACCCACAACCCATCACAATGGTCTCGCCCCTTCTCCCCCAGCAGCCCAAGTCTACAGTGACCATGGATGCCTCCCTGATGGGGGGGGGGGGGGCTATGTCAGGTACAGACAGTCCAAGGCACTTGGTCCGAATTGGAGACCCAACTGCATATAAATGTTCTAGAGCCGAGGGGGGTGCTTCTGGCGTTGCAAGCATTCCATCCCCTGCTGCTGTCTGGGACTATTGATACAATCAGAAAACACGGCGGTGGTCTGGTACATCAACAAACAGGGCGGAACCAAATCTTACCCCCTTTGTCGAGAGGCCATGAGGATGTGGCAATGGGCGATGGATACCTACTGTTTTCTTCTAGCAACGCACATTCCTGGGAGTTCTAACGTGATAGCAGACACTCAGCAGTTGCATTCTACAACCTCACGAGTGGTCCCTGAATCCCTTGATAGCGAAGATCTTCCACTGCTGGGGCCTACCTTGCGACCTCTTTGCATCCCCGACCAACTACTTCGCCCGGATTCCCCCTCCGGGACAGTCACCCAGGGACGCTCTAGTCCACGATTGGCCCTCTGGTCTTTATGCATTCCCATCTCTCCCACTCATTCCCCAGTTTCTGAAGAAGGCCTGTCGGTTGAAGAGCAAGGTGATCCTCCTAGCACCATATTGGTCTCGTCAGATTTTGTTCCCCTTCCTTTGGCCTCACCTAATAGATCAACCATGGATTCTCCATCCAACCTCGGGGTTGATCTTACATCCGCAGAACCTGATTCATCCCAACTTGGACAGCCTGAAGCTCACAGCTTGGCTCCTCAGATTCCCTTGATTGCCAGGCAGAATGATCTTTATCAGTACGGGACATTCTTATTGCATCTCATAAGTCTTCCACTAGAATTACTTATCTAAGCAAGTGGAAAAGATTTACCTGTTGGCTGAAAGAAAAACAAGTATATCCCTTCTCCGTGCATTTGTCGATAATACTAGAGTATCTGGCCGACCTATTTCAATCGGGTCTATCGGCCTCTGCCATTAGAGTTCATTTGGCTGCAATGTCCAATTTCCATGAGGGTGTCCAAGACTCCTCATGTCACACAAATTATGCAAAACCTTCATAAAATGTGTGAATCTGAAGCCCCCTTTTAGAGAACCTATTCAACCATGGGACCTGTCATTAGTTCTACAAGCTCTGACAATGCCACCTTTCGAACCAGCTTCTTGGCACCTCAAATATTTGTCATGGAAAACCTTGTTTTTGGTCGCCATTACTTCTGCCAGACATATCTCTGAGCTTCAAGCCTTATGCATCAAGAGTCCATAGTTGATTTTTCTTAGTGTCTGAGAACTAATCCTTCATTTCTGCTAAAAGTGATCTCTGAAATGTCCATTAATCAAACCATTGAATTGCCAGTTTTCTTCCCCAATCATTCAAACAAAGGCAAGTATTGCCTACGTACCCTAGATATTCACAGGCAAATTCACTCCTACTTGAACAGGACTAAGGCCTCTCGTTATTCAGACCAGTTATTTTTGGCCTATTCTGGATCTAGATTAGGATATGCTGTTGCTAGGGTCACATTGGCTAGATGGCTGAAAGACCTCGTGACCTTCATTTATGCACAACAATATTCTATTGCCTACTACCATAAGGGTTCATTCGACAAGGTCTCTGGCAACTTCTGCTGCCTTCCATGCCAGAGCTTCATTACATGACATCTGTGCAGCTGCAACTTGGGCTACATCTCATACCTTCATCAATCATTACAAATTGGATTTGGCCTCCAGAGGAAGAGCATCTTTTGGTACTTTGGTGCTCAGGAATGTCCTTTCATGAGAGCCTCCCAGGAATAGAGGTAGCTGGGGGCTCCGTCCAATACATAAGGAATGAACTCTGATTAACAATATCAGATAAAGAAGTTATGTCTTACCATAACGTTCCATCTGTATTGTTGATCCTCGTTCATTCATTACGACCCTCCCTCCTTCTCCCTCCTGTGGCTTCTAGTGGATCTTGCCATCTGGTTCTTTTAGGTCATTTGACCAGAGTTAGCCTCTAGCTTCTTTTGACTTGCAAACTCAATCTGAGGTAACAGGGAGAGGGGAATTCTGGGTAAGAGTTTATTTCGAGAAGTTTGTAGCTGACGTGAGCTTGGAAGATGGCCTGCTCGGTTCCGAGGTCGGAACAGATACCCATATGTAATGATTGAACGTGGATCAACAATACAGATGGAATGTTATGGTAAGACGCAACTTTTTTCCCATTCCTCAATACTCCCACAGGTGTACCCCAGGGCTCCATTCTTGGGCCCCTACTTTTGAACATATTCATAAAGGACTTCCACCACTCCATTCCTAATGCAAAATGTATCCAGTATGCCAACGATTCAACAATTATCTGTGCTGCCATCTCCATCTCTACTCTTGTAAAACTAACCCAAGATGCCTTCTCTTCCACTGAACAATGGATGTTTGATAACCACATAGCACTCAATGCATCAAAAATCAAACTTATATTTACCCCTTCTAAAACTACCTCCATTGACAACTCATTCTCAATCAGCAGTCAGAGTAATATACCTCTCGAAATAGTATCCAATGCAAAACTTCTAGGTGTCCACTGATTATCAGCTTGTTTGATACCCACCTACAAACAAATATCAAACGCACCAGAAACTAGGTATGCTCTACTGCCACAATCGTTACGTCACTCCCTCCACCAAGTTTGTTCTCTCTACCACATATCTCATACTCTCTCTCCTATATGGTGCCCCACTCCTTACTAACCTACAATCTTCTCTCAAGACAAAACTCTCTTCCTGCTACAAAATATTTCCAAGTTTGCCACAGGCTATAGATCCTCCACCATCAATGTACTGCCCTTCATAAACTAAATTGGCTTGAGCCACTCAATTATTTTGCCTACATTCAACTCACCCATGCTCACAAACTCCTCTTCAGCCCCTCTCTTTGCCCCTCCCTTGCCTCCACCTTTACAATGCACCAACCCAACAGACTCCTAAGGACCAATACCCAAAATCTAATTGAGTTGCACAAGCCTGCCCACTCACCAGGTAAACATTTACTGTCCTCCTTAGCACGTCTGTGGAACTCCTGCCACCTCTTATCTGTACCACTGGCAGCCTCTCTACAGTTAAAACCTTGCTTCACTCTCACTTGACATCCCTCTGGGAATGCTGCTAACTCCCATCCTACATGAACTCCCTCAGTAACTCGCCTAATTTCTTACCCTCCCTCCCTCTCCTTTTCCACCCCACTTCATACGATCTACCTCCTCCTTTACTTTTCTGCAAACTTTTCCCACTCTGCTCATCTCTCCCTAAGCTCCTATAACCTATTTATCCCTTGCCCTATTGTTATATTTCCTCAGAACGGACAAATATATCTTCTGTTTTATGCAATGGTAGGAAGTAGCATATTTGTAAATATTCACTTGTGGTCTAACTTTTGTTTAAGCATTTTACTAAACTGTACCTTCAAATACCATGTTTTTTACCTGTACTTTTTACTATATTACTATAACTTGTTTTGATTATGTTTTTACTATGTTTTGTCTTTATGGAGCTTTTCTACCCAGGACTCCATTGAAAATGGGCTCTTCTAGGCCCAGTGGACCATCCTGGCAAACCAACTTCAAATAATAAGTGTATAAGGTCAAATGTTACTTTTTTGCAAGCAAGATCTGTGTTATCTTCCCTAAGCATGATGGGATAGGGTATAGCCTAGCTTAGGCTTTAGTATTAGGCTGAGTCTGAACAGATTCTCTTTTCTGAACCCAGCCAGCAAGAGTGAAGGAGATCATGGACAAACATGGAACATTATGGTGAGTACGTAACTTCTTATTTTTCTACATACCTTACTCCCACTTATATAATTTAATTCCATCATTTAATTTGTTTACCCACTTCCCGTTCTATATATCCATTTAAATTAGATGTATTGTCTAGGGGCTTTACACCTGCAAGAGTCTCATTCCATTTGCCATAACTTTAATCAGTGGGCTTTAATGGAAAGCAAAAATTGATTTTGAAAGGCCTTTTGTAAACTCCTTTCTCTGAGGCTATATTCACCAATATGCAGACAAGCCAACTAAGAGACCTTTATCTGAACAGAGATCCTCATCAGAGCTGAAACAGAAGGCTCCAAAATTGACAGATCCAAAGGCTCTGTTAGAGCTGACATCTTCTGGCTCCAAAACTTCAGAGTGGGAGTCTCCGCTGGCACTGACTGTCTTACACTCCAGACACAGGAGCCGATCTCCTTCTGTGGCGATCTCCTCTTCCAGGCTCCCTTCTCCAGTTTGGGCTACTTCAGGATCACCTACCCTATCCACTAGTTCTCCCAGGAGTTCATCAAGATGAAGAACATGGCTAGGGTTGTGGAGAGACGTTTAAAGACACCTGCTTTGGCCAAAATTCTCATGGATCCAAGCCCAAAGGAATCTGTTCAGACAAAACCCATGTCCTGCTACAGTTCCTCCTCTGATCCAGCCTCCTGTTTCAGGGCCAGAAGATTGACATCCAGGTTGTGTCGTCTGGTTTGGGACCAATAACGTCCCTGGTTCCGACATCAGCCAAGAGTGTCCCTGCGGCTTTGAAGCAGGTGACGTCTAGGAGCAGACACTCCCCTGTCTGATCAGCAGACACTTTTCGGATCTCTGGATCAGACTGTCTAACGAAGCCTCTGCACTGGTGAGCTTGGCTCCCACCTCTGCTTCGGAGCTGCTCTTCTACTGTGGAGAGACCTTCAGCTCAGACGTGTTTGTCTGATCTGGGGACCACTTCGAGCTTGGGTCTGCCTTCAAAATAATGAGGGCTTTGACTGCTTCAGTCTGGTGCACAATTTTCTCTGTTCTTCCTCCCCCCTCAGGTTAGTTGTCTGTCTTCTCATGGGCCCTCTTTGCAGGTCCATAGAGATGCTAGGTCTCTATGTACCTCAGGGTACTGCCCCCTCTTCTGAAACCTCTCCAGAGTACCCCATTGAAGAGGTCAGTCGGAATAAGACATGTAAGAGGAAGCATCTGGACTCCTGGAAGAGTCTTACATCCGATATGACCTTGATGAAGGCAGATGGGGTCTCCACAATCTCCTCCTGAAGATGTCTCCTTTGGAGACATCCTAAAATTATTGAAACTGCAAGGTGATTGACAGCCCCCCACTTCGGCTGAAGAGTTGGTCTTCCTGAAGGCATTTTGATCTCTCCCATCAACGACTTGGGTTACTCCTCCCTTTCGATGAGCTTATCGACCTTCTCTCACACAAGGTTTGGGAGACCCTAGACACCATAGACCCTACTCCTAGGAGGCCAAACACAGTACTGCCCCAAAGAGATTCTTACAAATGGAGTAGGAGTTGATGCTATGGTTGTGGCAGTGGTCACTAGAAAGGAACTCTGAGATGAGTACTTCTGTCCTTTATGGCCTCTGAATTACCTAACTCACTTCACAAGACTTCATAGGGACCTGATTAAATTATCAAACTCCCTTAAAGGAGCTGTAGCTGAGGCAGCAGCATAGAAAGTCTGTGCTCTGCTCACTACGTTGAATTCAGTTGTCAACTCGTCCATGAGAATAATTTCTTAAGCAGCGGATGGAACGAGCAAGGCAGCGGGCTGTGGTAACTTGGGAGACTGGCCTGAATGTGTGTCTGCAATTTCGTGGTACCCTTAGTCTTCCTTCATTAACAACCCTTGGGCCAAAAGTTAAGGAAACAATCACCAGGCGTGAACAAGAGGGTAATACCTTGTCTGTCCATTGGAGTATGTTTTTCCACTCCTACCAGACCTTTTCCCAAAGGTCAAAAAGGTGGTGGGGAAAATGTGGTTCAGAAAATCTGAGGTCTTGGGACACACTGGGTGAAAGTTCCCCCAGAGGCAGAGGTTGGAACAATAACAGGGGATGCTGCCCTGGTGGGGGGTGGGCACAAAACCAATGCATCTTTTTTGGGAGACCTTTCCAATGCTCCTGAAGGAGTGCCCGATTTTTCCCCTCTGGAAGCAGTCTAAGGATAGTTGTCTTTGCACCAAGAAACCTTGCTAAAGATGAACGACAAATGGTGCAGGACATATCCAGAGGATACATCATGCCCTTTCTCCCTTCCCATTCCCAAAAACAGTGGTTCTAGATGTTCCCAGTCAGAAAGAACAGGCAACTATATAAATTCAAGAGTTGCTAAGGAAGTTATCCGAGAAGTCCCCACAGACCAAACAGGATCTTGGAACTTAAGATGTTCTTCATGTTTCACTGTTGCAGTTATTACATTTAGGGGTATTCTGCTGGCAGGTTGCCCTCAGTCGGCTTGAATAACAAAGTCTTGGGTCCTGTGTCTGTTGCTGTCTCCTCTTCCATGACATCAGGGGTATAAAACATGCAGCCAATGCCATTTTATTCAGTCTTTCTTGCCATGCGGTGCCCGAAGCAGAAGCAGTTGGCAAGTGCCGGTCTGCCGACTCCTAAAATTTTCACATTCGAGTTTCAGAACCAAAGTCTTCAACTAATGCTAAGTACCCTGTTGGGGAAACTGTTTATTGCTCCTTACCGTGGTCAGTAAAAGTTAATAATTGCATTACTTGTGGGAAGCAAATACCTCCTAAGGATTTTCATTTGTACTGTATTCCTTGCCTAGGCCCAGATCATAACTTGCCTTGCTGTTGGTTTTGTGCTAGATTAAACCAACACATTATTAAGCATCTGTATATTTTTGCTTCTAAATATTTTGGATCCAGATTTAATTACCCTGAAATGTCAGTTGGCAATCTGACTACCGGAGTTCACAAAAAAAAATGCAAAGAAAGACCATCGAGGTCCAAAACCAACAAAGCCTTTCCTAAGCCAGTCGCCGGTTCACCGGTACTCAGTGAGGTGCTTTCGCAGCCCCTGATACCAGTTACTTTTGAGTCGCAGGCCTCTTCTGAGACCCATGCGGAGTCTGGTATGCCATGAGATTCTGAGTATTGAACCCGTGGATGTATGGCTTGGTCCGGAGCCGCTGAGCAGGCACCGGCTTCTGAGGGTGTTTTCAGGCCTCCACATTTTTATATAAAACAGACGCCAGCTTCAAAAATAAGATTAAAAGCATCTAAGTCTAAAAAGCTGACGCATGAGCCACATGCTCAGGCCCCTATGCCTAAAAAAACAGATCAAAATGGCTGAGGACTTAATATGAGGATTCAGAAGAATTCATCCCATCTGCATCTCCTGAAGATTATTCTTTTGGAGAAACCTTGCATACTTTAAGGGAACATTTTCATTGGGAGAGTCAGGATTTCTCTGAATCAAAAAAGAGGCTTAGGGATTTCCTTCCTCAGCATAGGCATTTGGCTATACCTGCTGTATTAGACATTGTTGTGTTTTCGGAATCAAGCATGGTTCCTGATTCCCTACCTCCGGCTCCTAGTAAGCCAGACCGATATTACAGGGTTCCTGACTCCCACGAATTTCTGTTCAAAAATCCTGCTGCTGATCCTGAAACTCACAGGGTCCCAAAGGTGTAAAGGCCTCTACAGCCAAAAATCCCTACCCCCTCTGATAGATTTCAGGGCGCTGGATAGATGGGGAAAGAAGGATGTTAAGTTGTCAAACTCGCCTTCATTCTTGCTGGATGGGTTCGGAGCCGATCCTCTGCTCCGACTCTGCACTCCCAAGCTCGAGCTAAGCTAATTTTACCAGCTCGAAAAGGCAACCCCCATGATGCAAGGCAAAGGTGTGACTACCCAGATCTCGCTTTGCCGCTTTTACTCAGCTCAGGTTTAGTTTTAGTATTTTTGTACTTTAGTATTTTAAAAAAAGTCAGTTTAAATTTTTTCCTTTTTATTATTCTTTAAGAGTCAGTGTTAGCTAGGCACCTATCTGTCTTAGCCCCATATTCTCTTTGATAGTTTTTAGATAGTCCATCCCTTTTCTTATTTTTCTTTTCTGTGTGGAAGTAGTTTTGTATAATCAGTTTTCCCTTTCATTAGCTAACTGTGTGTGTGTGTTGTGTGTGTTGTGTTTTTGTGTTCCAAATACTATGTCCTGGAAGAAGTAAAGGGGAAGTGTGACTCGTGCTTGACTCAGGTTGTCAGATGTCAGACTTCTTGTGTCTTGTGCCTGGGCCTCAAGCACCTGCCTGGGGGACTCCCAGCATGTCACCTCCTCAGCCAGAGTGTCCTGCAGGAACGTAGGAATAACCATCCCACGGGTTTGTTGAAGCCAGAGGTGAGGCTCCCCACTGGGTCGAAAGCCTAAGCCCTCTAAAGCCCCGCCAGACCTTTAAGCCTTCTAAGCCTCGGGCAACTCCTCCGAGTCTTCGGGCCTCCGCCGGAGGCGATCTTTCTATCTTTGAGGTGTGGTATCGGCTGGTCTGGCGGCACCCCAGCAGCATCGACAACGACAGTTCAAGCCCGGCCGGAGCCGACGATCTTGATGGTCTGCTGGTGCTGAGCGGCTGTCTGTTCATCGCTCCGCGAAGGGTTAACGGGTGGCTCCAAGCCCTCCAGGAAGAGATCTCGGTCACCTTCCTGAGTCGATTTGCTCGACTGCTCGACCGGATCTCCTCTGCCGGAGCGGAGCCATCTGAGCCGACCTCAAGGTCTTCCAGGCTGTCAGTGTCTGAGCCGAAGAGGGGTGGCTTCCTGCTGAAGTCACAGGCACTGGTCCAGCAGATCCACAGCCTGGCCCTGTTATTCACCGCCATCCCCTCATCCCCAGAAATCGTCTCTTTCAGCTCAGAGTTCGGAGCTTCAGAATGTTGACCGTGGGTGCCTCCGAGCCACATTCTCCCTGTCGCCTCCGGCCATCTTCGACCGATTTCTCCTTGAGACCTTTCTTTTGAGGATCCATCGTCGGGTCTCCCTTGTTCGCTCTGAGGGGCGCTTGGCATCGACCCTTGTCCGAAGCTCCCTCCCTCTTGGAGCTTCGCACAGGAGCTCGAATCCCGATCAGCCTCGAGCTTCTCTTCGGCTGGACTGACCTTGTTTCGGTGAGCTGGAGTCTGGAGGAGTTCTCCCAGCCCCGCCTTTGAGGTGATGAGGAGGCCCTAGGCCCCGGAGCTGAGTCAATCGTCAATTCCATTAGCTCCTCCTCTTCGGTGCGACCAGATGTCTCTCTTCCCATTCTCTGCTGGGAAGAATCCTCTCCCATGAGTGTTTCCTCATTAAAGAACTTCCTCTTCTTGGCAGGTTTCTCCTGAAGATTCGAGAACCTCCTCCCTCTGAGAAGAGGAACTATCTGATCTCGACTTAGATGAGTTGAGTCTACGACATCAGGTACTGACTTAGATGAGTCTGAGGTCAGACCACCCGGGTCCCTGAGACGCGTCCTCAGACATCCCTAACATTAATCCCCACGACTGGCTCACTGATTACCTGAGGCTTTTTGGATCCTATACCTGAGGCTTGATCTCTCCCTGGCCTTCCTGGGTGTCTGAAGAGGGACCCGCCTCATGGCTCCCGGAGGGTCAGCTGCCATGCCTGATTCCTGTGGAACCTGGGGTCCCCTGCCCATGTGAGTAAGTCTCTCAACGCCCCGGGAGTCCCTGCTGATGTGGAACTTGTTGATGCCATGGCCGCAAGAAGGAACTTGCCAAATCCTGCTAATCCTTCTGTGTACCCGTCCGCAACCTACTAGGGACCTCTAGGGTATGGGAAGTTTATGGTAAGCGGATGTTTTCTGGACACTGCTTATGCGCCATGGAAACTATCTGTCACTTTACCCGCTTCAGAGAGAGATTCTCAAGGAACTAGGCAGTAGGCAGTTGATCCGCCCGCTGCTGGGGCGGGGCTTTGCCTCACAGCCTGTATCCTAAATTTATAACTAACTTCCTCCATGCTGCCTCATTTCTTTATGCAAAATGCAGCCGAGTAGTAGAGCCGCGAGGCACAGGCACAGCACTCTGTGCTGCCAGTCCTGGCTGCGTTTTGTAATTCTCAAGAGACCTCTTTAAGGCGCCCTTCACTAATACTCCTCCGGTTCGGCTTTTGTTTGGACCTCAGGTAAGGCTGCCAAAGACCAGGTGTGAGCAAGACAGCAAGACTCTTTCTGTCAGAGTCCATTTCTCTCACTTTAAGACCCTATCCCAAAGGTCAGAAGGAGGGAAAAACGGTTCCAGAACTTGTCTCTTGTGGGCCGTTCTGGGCTTGTTTGTCCCCAGAGGCAGGGAAGAATGATGCCGCCTTGGTGATGCCACTTAGGCAGAGGGGGGGGTAGCAGAGAGCCTCTCAGACCAGTTTCCCTTCCAGCATCCCTGGTGTTGCCCGACCGTCCCCCCTGAGGCAGTCAGAAGATTGTCGCTGTACCCACAGCTCATGCCTTTCAAAGACAAATGGGTACAGCCTATCCGAGGGTTAACAGTCGATCCCTTCGCAAGATATGGGGTCCTCATCAATCCCTCCAGACGCTTCTACCCGGCTCATGAGTTTGGGAGGTACTCAAAGCTCCTAGCAAAAGAGCCAATCAACCAGTGCCAGCAGACCAAGTAGGATCCGAATTCATCAAGATTCTTTTGGTTCCCCAAAAGACGTGAGATTGCGTACTGTACCAGACCTCATCAACCAAACAAGTTTGTCAGGAAGGCAAGGTCTCCACACGCTCAGTCCATTCCCACCCTTTAAGTAAGTGACTGGTGGATCACGCTTCAGTCCCTTCTACCCCTTTTGTATCACATAAAACCTCACAGGCGCCCAGAAGGTTTCTCTGCTTTCGCTGGGGACCAGTCATTTTCAAAACAAACTTAGCTGACAACTGGGCCATGGTTTTAGACCTTCATTTTGCGTCTAAACACATAAAATCTTTCCTTCTCTTACTCCATAATAATAATTTGCCACAATTGTTTCTCAGCAATTATTGACTCCAGATTCATCAAAAGCTTTTGATATGGTTAACCATAACTATTACTTCTGCAAATAAATCCTTTCTCTCTCAGCTCCGCAATATTACAATGGTTTAGAAGTTATCTAGTAAATGGTACATACCTCTTTACAATGGTTGGTTATCATGCTTACTTCCAGTAAATATTGGTGTTCCCAAGGATCAACTTCAACCCCTCTTTTCAATACATATTTTAATAATGACCTTTATTTGAAAAAGACAAAGTTTTGGGGAAAATATGCAATGATGACTCTACTGGATTCAGCACTGCTAAAGATGTTTCCTATGTCCAGTCTATCGTACCATTATAACTTCCAAACGTTGGTTTATGGTTTATGCAACACTGCTCTATCCTTAACCCCAAAAAACTCAAGCTTTCTCTTACTCAACTAAATAAATCTCCGGCACCCAACTTCACTATCTCCTCAAATAATGCTACATCTAAAGACCCTATACAAAACGACACGCACTCTTACCTGTAACCACTGGACTTCCATCCATAAACCCTAGACCTATATAGGTACCATTAAAGCTGTTAATAAATCCTTGGCAATACCTTTACAGAATTAAACCTTTCCTACCCTACAGCCAGAAAAAACATCACTTACATCTCCAAATTATTTCCACCCTTTCTAAGTGCCTCAAAACATGTTCTAGAAAAAACCCGATTAGCAAACTCTCTAATTGTTATAGCTTATGAGCCAGATTCATTACTGCTACTCCCCAGAAACTTTCACTGTCATTCCCTCAAACAACTAATTCATTACAGTTTAACAACCACCTACTCTACCAACAATTACTTGTCATTCACAAGACCCTTCACTTCCCAGACAATACTCCTGCCTGCACTGATTTCCTTCATAAAAATCTAGCCCCACTTCACTTTTAAACCCTAGTACCCTAGCCCAAATTCACTGATTTCTCCTTATACCCTTCTAGCCCCACTAGGTAAACATAGCCTGGCCAAGATGATCCTAATCAAGACTAAACACCACTGTTCAAAAACTGTAAAAGGAACACTCAAACTCAATGGCTATGTCCTTGTACTAATCCCCACTGAAAGTATGTCTCCCACACACTTGCCACCCTTCCCCCCTTGAACAGCTCCAAACTTACACTTTCTATTGTTGAGTTACTTCTAAAAAGTTTAATTATTTTTCAATTTGTTGAACTTCTTATATGTTTTTAGATTTGACTTTGTTTATTTAGTAACTTTATATTGTTTTAAAATCTTCAGTGTCTCCTTAAACGATCAGTAGTGGATGAGATTTTTTTCCGGCCCCTTGCCCCAACCTTTTGCTTTTTGCTACACCCCAAAACAGCAAAATGCCTCTCTCTCTCCACTACCAGCCATCCCCCAGAGATGCTCTAACCCAGGATTGGCCCCGGGACGACTTTATTCCTTTCCTCCATTCCCATTCTGCCTGATACCTCAAGTCAGAAAGCTACCGCCTTGAGAGCCAAGTTGATTCTCATCATTGCCTTACTGGCCTAAAACAAATTTGGTTTCATCCCCCTTTACATCATCCTCTCTTGTTCAGCCTTGGCATCTGATCCAATCTTCTGACCCTCCATTCGGGTCCATCTGTATCTGGCCCAGGCCATTCATTCTCTCAACCTCACTCCTTCTCCACTCCACTTCCTTCCTGAGCTTGTGCCCTATGATTTCTAACTCGCATGCAGATATCATAGTCTCTTCTAAAGTCCCTACCAGAAGGATTTGCTGCAAATGGCAGCTTTTTCCTTCTGGGCAAAGTCCAGGGACATAGACCCCTTTACTGCTCCAGTCTTCTCAATCTTGGACTTCCTAGCTGTTCTTTTTCAATCGGGTTCTTCTTCCTCGACAGTTATACCAGCTGCATCATGTTGACAGATGTTCATTTAGCGGATCAAAACATAAACATAATGTCTTCTTGAAAGCTTTTCTTTTTAGAGGATCTTTTTCTGCTGAAACTCACAATCAAAGATCCCTCTGCAATGGGACCTGAATTTAATGCTGGCATCTTTGATTCTGCCCTCCTTAAACAAACCGGCTACATGCTCATTAAAAATTTCTGTCCTGGTATACAATTTTTACAGTTTGCTGTTACTTCTGAACTTCATGTGACCTGTGTCCGGCCCCCATACACCAAATCCCCCATGCAGAGTTTTCCATGCAAAGAGTATCTTTAAGAACTTTGCCCAAGTGCTGCCTCCAGATCTAATATTAACCAATCTATTGAATTGCCAGTTTGAATCCCTACTACCTTGACAGGGCGGAACAGAACTTCACTGTCAGATGTCCATCACAACTCAGATAGCTACTTTGGACAGAACTTAAAACAATAAACAAAAATCTGATCAGTCTCAACTTCTATGCAGAAAAACAGGAAGGCACCTTTCCAGTCTCCAAGGTGACCTTTATCAGATGGCTGTCTCTACCATTCTCATGTATCTCCTAGGGGCAAGCAACTCACCCTCTAAACCAAACGACATCTACCAGACTTAGCCACTACAGCCAGCATTTCAGGATAGGCAGGATATTGACACCATTGTACAAGCAGGCCACTTGGGCCACCTCACACCTTTGTCTTTCTACAAATTGGACAAATTGGACAGGACAGGGCTAGGCTTGGGGCTAGGGGTTCTCAAGAGTCTCTTCCATTCTCCACCCAGGATAGAGAGGTGCCAGGACGAGTCCCAGTAAGAATGAAGGCGAAGTTTGAATACTTAACATTAACTTTGGCAGTGTACCTACCATAACGTCATAACGTCCTTCTTGTTGTCTCCTCCTTAACCTCTCCTCCGGATAGACCTTGAAGTAGTAATTTCTCTTCTGCACGGTCTATTCTTTCTAAGGGCCCCAGTAGAAAGTGTTCCTAGTCTCTAGGTGGTTAGTGGCTTGCTTCTTTCCACATTTAGTTCCTCCCTTTTCTCCCTTGGGAAGAAGGGCTCTGGCAGGGTTTTCCATAGCTACCAAACTAGATCAGGTAGTCACGCCTTTGCATCATGGGGATATAGGGTTGCCGAGCTGGTAAAATTAGCTCTGAAGTGGTGCGTTGTCGGAGCCTTATTTTATACGTCTGCAACCTTGGCAATTAGGGCCTTAAATTGCCAGTTCATATGCTTAAATATCAACAGCATGTTATGGGCTTATTGAAACAGAAAATGATGTTGATTTCTGATAGTGTGGAAAATAAAGAATTACAGGAATTATTGCATGCAGCAGAACAGGTTGGAAAGCATACTTTGCAATGTGGTTTTGATTCCTTGGAGACCTCTTTCTGGGCTGCAGTTACTGGAGCTGTGATTAGAAGGCATGCCTGGCTCAAGCAGCAAAATCTGCATGTTCATGTTAAAGCTCAATTGTTGGATGCCCCTTTACAGCATGATACTCTGGTAATAAGGCAGAAGAGGTTTTAAAGAAAATGGAAGACCAAGCTAAATCTATGCAAACTGTAAAAGATTTCTTACAAGTGCAGCCACCCAGATTCAGTAGGCACTGGCCTACTAAACATTGGTCCTTTGTGTCCAACAGAGCCTCTCAAGGCAAATCCAGGCACTCAAAAGGCTCTAGATACAAATCTGAGTTCTTGCAGGTCAAAGCAATGGGCTGCCTCCACCTCCAAATCTGGAGGAAGCAAAGCACAACCCTACAGTAAGCAGTCTCAATGACTTCCTCTACCATCACCAAGCACTTATCTTTTGGCAGCCCTTTGGGGGGAAAATTAACACTTCATGCTCAAAATTGGCAGTTTATTACCCAGGACAAGTGGGTATTAAACATAGTATCCCAGGGGTACAGATTTCATTTCCATACTTTGCCAATTCCAAATGGTTGGCCAGAGGCTCAAACAAGTTGCATCCTTCATGGATATGAGGGCTGTTCAACCAGTACCAGAACAGGAAAAAGGACACCGTTTTTATTCAAGACTGTTCCTGGTACCCAGAAAAGACCATGTCTGACGTCCAATACTGGACTTATAGATTTTGAACACATTCCTGGACATTCCAAAAGTCAAAATGCTGACTTTACAACAGCTACTGCCTATGCTGGGCAGGAACGCTTGGTTAGTGACTCTAGACTTGAGGCATACCTGCATATCCCAATAAGGGTATCATGCAGAATATACCTCCGCTTCAAGGCAGGTTTTATGCATTACCAATTCTCTGCACTGCCCTTTGGCTTATCTACTGTGCCCAGGGTCTTTACAAAGTGCCTGGCACCAGTAATTGCATTTTGCAGACAAAGAAGCATACAAATTTATCCTTACCTGGACTGTCTCATTCAAGCCAAGACCAAGGACATTCTTCAACATCTGGCATTTGCAAAAAGGCTTCTAACATACCTAGGGTACACAATAAACAAACAGAAGTCGCAACTGGTACCCTCTCAAGAAATTACATTCCTGGGTGCAAGCTTGAATACAACTGCCCAGATGGCTTACTTTACACCAAACAAAGGCAACTGACTATGTACTTCAAACAGATGGCAACAAAAACCCAGTTATATCTGCAAGACAAATTCTGCAGGCTTTGGGGTTCATGGCATCCTGCATTCTACTAATTCCATATGCAAGACTGCATATGAGGAAACTTCAAAAAAGTTTATGGAGTCAACATTGTCACAGTCTGGAAACAATGATTTCTCTCATTCCCTGCCTACAACAGGAGATGTTCATCGTGTTACACTGCTGCAGTCTTTACACTTGGGTTATCATGCCGTCAGGCGGTTCCCCAGTCAGCCTGAGTTCCAAAGTCTTGGTCCGGTGTCAGTTGCTGTCACCTCCTCCCTGACGTCAGTGCGACGGGTATATAAGATGCAGCCAACGCCATTTTCTTCAGTCTTTCTTGCCCCGCGGTGCCCGAAGCAAAAGCAGTTTGCAAGTGCCGGTTGGCCGACTCCTGAGATTTTCATTCCGAATCCAGAACCGAAGGCTTCTACAAAGCTAAGTACCCCATTGGGGAAACTTTTTCTTGCCTCAGACTGATGTTTAGTAAAAGTTAATAACTGTATTTCTTGTGGGAAGCAAATACCTCATCAGGATTTCCATTCTTATTGTATCCCATGCCTAGGCCCAGACCACGACGTCACTGGTTGTCGGTTTTGTGCTAGGTTTAAGAAGAGCACTATTAAACGTCTGTTTGATTTTGCCCATTACTTTGGCAGAAAATTTAATTACACCATGCCGTCGGAGCTTCCGATGACCGCAATTCATAAAAAGCACAGACAGGCATCCGAGGCCCAAAACTGACGAAGCCTCTTCTAGGCCAGTCACCGGTTCTCCTGTTTTCAGCGAGATGCCTTCGCAGCCCCTGACTAACGCTTCTGCAGAACCACAGGTGGCCACCGACTCCCTAGTGGGGATGGCTGGGCCCTTGGAGACGCAAGTTTTACAGACAACCGAAACCAACCCTGCTGAGGGATCCGGAGTACATGAGCAACCCACAGCTTCAGAGGGTGTCGTCAGACCTACTCAGGTAAGCATTAAACCCTCTTCTAAGTCGAAGCCACCTTTAAAAACAAACAAATCTCCAGGACAGGCCTCCATGTCTAAGAAACAAATGCTCAAAATGGCCGAAGACCTAATCACTCTGATCAGGGGGTCCCATCCCCCACCTGATAAAAGGCCTAGACAGGATGCAGATTGACTCATCCGACCAGGTGTCCATTTCCTCAGATTCATCCTCAGACATAGGTTATTTACCCCATTATGAGGATTCTGATGCTGAGGAATCAATTCCATCAGCCTCTCCACCAGAGGATTACTCTTTTGGGGAAACTCTACACACCATGAGGGAGAATTTCCATTGGGAAGCCAGGATTACTCAGAATCCAAGAAAAGGCTCCGAGAATTCCTACCATTGCCGCAACACAGACCCCTTGCTATTCCGCCAGTGTTAGATATTGTGGATGATGTGTATACTGAATCCAGCTTAAATCCTGATTCTTTACCTCCAGCTCCAGTTAAACCAGACAGGTATTAGAGTCCCTGACTCTCGCAAATTTCTGTATAAAAGTCCAGTAGCAGACCCAGAAACTATCTCGGGGACCCAAAGGGGTTAAGGCCTCATCAGCAAAGAATCCAGTTCCCTCTGACAGACTCCAGAGCATGAGGCAGATGGGGAAAGAAAGTATATACGTCTGCAACTTTAGCAATGAGAGCTTTAAATTGCCAATTTCACATGCTAAAATATCAGCAATTTTTGATGTCTCACTTGAAACAAAAAATGCTTTCAGAAACATATCCCCCAAATTTAAAGGAAATGCAGGAGTTATTGCATGCTGCCGAACAAGTGGGAAAACATACTTTGCAATGTGGTTTTGATTCTTTAGAGGCCTCCTGTAGAGCAGCAGTTACAGGCTCTGTCATTAGAAGACATGCATGGTTAAAAACATAAGTTACCAGTTATGTTAAAGCTAAACTACTGGATGCACCTTTGCAGCATGATGTTTTATTTGGAGTCAAGGCAGAAGAGGTATTAAAGAAAATGGAGAATAAGGCAAAATCTATGCAGACAGTGAAGGATTTCTTACAGGTACAGCCTCCTCGATTTTGCAGAAACTGGCCAACAAAGAATTGGTCCTTTCCAGTTACGGACAGACCTCAAAGGGGCAGATACAGATGTCCAAGAGGTAGAGGATAGTCACAAGGTCCTTACAGGCCTCAACAATAGGATGCACCAGGCCAAAAAGAAGGGGAAGACGGGCACCAACCTTACAAAAATAAGTCCCAATGACTTCCCACTATAGCTGTCAAACATCTCTCTTGGCAGCCCCCTTGGGAGGAAAACTGGCTCTCTTCTATCACAATTGGCATATGATCACCAAAGACAAATGGATTCTCAATATCATATCTCAAGGTTACAGGTTCCACTTTCACACTCTGCCAAAGTTAAAAGGAATGCCAAATCTGCCACCAAATCAGTGGGCAGAGGCTCAAAAACAAATTACAGCACTCCTAAACATGGGAGCTATTCAAAAGGTACCTCCACAGGAACAAGGACAAGGATTTTACTCAAGACTCTTTCTGGTGCCCAGAAAAGACAAAGCCTGGAGGCCTATTCTGGATCTTTCTTCTCTAAACACTTACCTGGATGTTCCAAAATTCAAAATGTTGACATTACAGCAGCTTCTTCCCATGCTGGGCAAGCAAGCTTGGCTCATGACCTTGGACCTCAAGGAGGCATACCTGCATGTCCCTATCAGACAAAACTGCAGAAGATACCTCAGATTCATAGCTGGTCCAATGCACTATCAATTCTCTGCACTGCCCTTTGGCTGATCTACTGCGCCCAGGGTCTTCACAAAGTGCCTGGTACCAGTAATTGCATTTTGCAGACAGAGGAATTTAAATTTACCCGAACCTGGACTGCCTGATTCAAGCAGAGAGCAAAGACTTTCTCCTAAAGCATCTGGCATTTGTAAAAGAGTTAAGTTGCCTGGTGTAAACGAAAAGAAATCAAAACTAGTGCCCTCACAAGAGATAATATTCCTGGGTGACAGCTTGAACACAATGGCCCAGGTTGCATATCTCACGCCAGACAAGGACAACTGACTCAATATTTTCAGTTGATGGCAAAGACCCAACTCCCTGCAAGAAAAATTCTGCAGGCCTTGGGCTACATGGCATCTTGCATACTACTAAATCCATATGCCAGACTGCATATGAGGAAACTACAAAGGTACCTAAAGAGTGTATGGTCTCAACACTGTCAAAGTTTGGAAACAGTTATACCACTAATACCTTGCCTTCAGAAGGAATTTCGATGGGCTCAGGCTGGTCACCTCAAGGGTCAGCGTTTTACTCAACCCACAGCCAGGCAAACACTGACAACAGATGCATCGGATTACGCCTGGGGAGCACACATGGCAGGAAAATGTATTCGGGGTAAGTGGCCCATAGAACAGAGGCATCTTCACATCAACCAAAAAGAGATGCTAGCTGTACAAAATGCCCTTAAGCTTTCAAGGACCTGCTGCATCCAGGACAACTACTAAAGACAGACAACACCACAGTTATGTGGTACATAAGCAAGGGGGCAGCCATTCCTACCCCCTCTGCAGACAAGCCATGACTTTGTGGAACACAGCCATAAACTATCAAGTTAATCTACAAGCGCAATTCCTGCCAGGAGAGAAACACACTGGCAGACGACTTAAGCAGAAATATGGATCCCCACGAATGGGAATTGAATCCACAAATATTCAGAATGATAACACAAAAATGGTGGAGCCCGGACATAGATCTGTTTGCATCCCCAAGGAATTGCCAGCTACAGAAATTTTGCACAAGGAGTTACCATCCACAAGCATGGAAAGTGGATGCCCTCTCATTCAGCTGGAAAAACATACAAGTATACGCTTTCCCACCTTTGCCTCTTCTTCCAAAAGTACTCATAAAAGCCAGGCAAGAGAAGCCAAATATGATCCTGATTGCACCAGACTAGCCACACCAGCACTGATACCCAATCTTAAACTTAGCACAAGGACCACCCTGGATTCTGCCTCAAATACCACATCTGTCTCGGAACAATCAGATACTCCACAGCTAGCTAAAGACCTTAAACCTAGCTGCATGGAAGATACCTTAGCCAAACAAGCACTGCCTCTCTCCAAAGCAGTTATGGATGTCATCCTGGAGGCCAGAAGGCCCAGTACCAGGAAAGCCTATTCGGATAAATGGAAGAGATTCTGTGCCTGGAGCCAGGCTCACAGCCTTGACCCTCTTGTGCCAAACATTCCTCAGATACTACAATATTTAACTGAGATGCTGGACAAAGGTCTTTCCTTTTCATCCATAAAGATACACGCCTCTGCCATTTCTGCCCACTACAACACGGATCCACCAATTTTCTCTCATCCCTTGCTAAAGCAGTACCTCAGAGGGGCAAAAAACATAAGACCGCCCCGTAGAGCACCATCTCCAACTTGGGACCTCAACTTTGTTTTGGAAAAATTGACCTTACCTCCTTTTGAGCCAGCTAGCACAGCAGAATTAAAATAAATCTCTTGGAAAACTGCTCTGCTCCTGGCACTAACATCAGCACGAAGAGTCTCAGAATTACAGGCACTAATGGCAGTGGAACCATTCCTTATTTTCCACCAGGACAGGGTGTCTTTAAGAACTAACCCTACTTTTATTCAAGTGCATCTCTGAACCAAACTATTCACTTGCCAACTTTTTATCCAAAACCACCGAATAAAGGGGAGAGACTACTGCATTCTTTGGACATTGACAGGCAGTTACGCTTCTACATGGACAAAACCAAAGCTTTCAGAAAATCTGAGCAATTATTAGTTGCTTATGCTGCAGGAGCACAGGGAAAAGCCATTTCAAAATGGACCATTTCCAAATGGATAGGACATTGCATACATTTCTGCTATACACACCATGGAAAACCTGTGCCTACCAGCATTAGATCTCACTTCACCAGGGCAACAGCCACTTCAACGGCCTACCTCAGGAGAGTACCTACTAAGTATATTTTGGAAGCAGCAACATGGAGCTCTGTGCATACCTTCACCAAGCATTACCACCTGCCTCTATACTCCATATCCAGAGTTGGCTTCACCTCTGCAGTGCTGCAGGGCCTTATAGCCACCCGAAATGCATTACAAGTACCAGCCACCCTACCTCAGCTTTAGGATTCTACACAAGTGTAATGACTGCAGCAGTGTAACACGATGAACATAGTACAGTTTTGTACCTACCATAAGTGTAGATGTTAGTGTTCACGCTGCTGCAGTCCAGGTTACTCTCCCTCCTTCCCCTCTTCACTGCTGGTGCGTACCTAGGTCTTTTACCCTCTACTACCTATGGGGAGTATTTGTTGGTAACTGAAAGTTGTTTACTTTTCTTATGTTTTATTAGCAATTTGAATTGCCTACCTATTTCGGGGCACCTGACATCTGGGGCAAGAAAAACTGAAGAAAATGGCTGCATCTTGTATACCCCTGTCGCACTGATGTCAGGGAGGAGGCGACAGCAACTGACGCCAGACCCAAGACTTTGGAACTCGGGCCGACTGGGGAACCGCCCGACGGCAGGATAACCCAAGTGTAATGACTGCAGCAGGGTGAACACTAACATCTACATTTATGGTAGGTACAAAACTGTACTTTTCTTTGGTGGGCAGAGACATGTCACCAAAACAAGGGACTGTCATTCACTCTACCCCCTGCCACCCAAACCCTAACTAAAGATGCATCAGGACTATGGTTGGGGGGCCCACCTGGTGGGGAGATGCATTCAGGGCATATGGAGCCCAAAACAAATGCATCTTCATATCAACCAGAAAGAGATGCTAGCTGTTTAGAATGCCCTGACAGCCTTCAAGGACTTAATTCATCCAGGACGACTACTGATAGACACCACGGTTATGTGGTACATAAGCAGGGGTGTACACATTCCTACCCCCTTTGCAGAATAGCCATGGCATTGTGGAACACAGCCTTGACTTACCAAGTACATCTTCAAGCTCAGTTCCTGACAGGAAAACAAAATACTCTGGCAGACGAACTAAGCAGAAATCTTATGGACCCGCATGAGTGGAAACTGGCTCCACAAATCTTCAGCATGGTAACACAGAAGTGGGGGAGCCCAGACATAGATCTATTTGCCTCTCCCCAAAATTTTCAACTGGACAAATTCTGTACAAGGAACTATCATAGACAAGCATGAAAAGTGGATGCCCTATCCTTCAGTTGGAAAAACCTATCAGTCTATGCCTTTCCCCCTCTGTCTCTTCTCCCCAAGGTCTTACTAAAGGTCAGACAGGAAAAACCAAATTATCCTAATTGCTCCGGACTGGCCTCGCCAGCTCTGGTACCCAGTTCTAAGGAATATGTCTCTACTCCCTCCTTGGTACTTGCCTCAAATACCTCATCTACTCTCTCAGCAGAACAATCCAATTCTGCGCACACTGCTCCAAATTCTGGACCTTGCAGCATGGCTGATCATGTAATTATTCAAACACCTCTCAGTAAATCTGTGATGGATGTAATTTTGGAAGCCAGAAGGCCTAGTACTTGAAATTTTTATACTGATAAATGGAAGATATTCTGTGCTTGGAACCAAGCACAAGGAATGGACACAGCAAAACCACATATCCCTCAGATTTTACAATACTTGATTTAATGCTTGACAAGGGCCTATCTTTTTCTTCAATAAAAATCCATGCCTCTGCTATTTCGGCTCATTACAACACGGAGCCTCCCATCTTCTCTCATCCTGTGCTAAAGCAGTATCTTAGAGGGGCCAAAAATGTAAGGCCTCCCAGAAGATCACCAACTCCTGCATGGGACCTCAATTTTGTGCTGGAAAAACTCACCCTGCCTCCTTTTGAACAAGCAGCTACTGCGGATATAAAGTTTTTATCTTGGAAAACAGATTTCCTTTTGGCAATTACTTCAGCAAGAAGGGTTTCAGAACTACAGGCTCTCATAGCTGTGGAGCTTTTTATTACATTTTACCCAGACAGGGTCTCCCTTAGGACCAATCTTTCCTTTATGCCTAAGGTGATATCCAGTGTGGCTCTTAACCAAACTATTCACCTGCCAACATTTTACCCAAATCCACAGAACAAGGGGGAGTGGATTCTGCATTCATTAGACGTACACAGACAACTAAGATTCTACTTAAACAGGACCCAAATCTCTAAGAAAATCTGAGCAACTACTGGTGGCATTTGCTTCAGGATCAGAGGGGGAAGGCTGTATCAAAGCAGACTATTTCTAAGTGGATAAGCCACTGCATTAGTTTCTGCTACTTGCATCATGGTAAACCTGTGCCCAAGGGAATCGGGTCACATTCCACCAGGGCTGCCTTTACCTCAGCAGCCTTTCTCAGATGTTTCAACCAAAGACATTCTAGAAGCTGCTACTTGGAGCTCTGTTCATACCTTCACAAAGCATTATTTGCCTCTCTTCTCTAAATCTAGGGCAGGCTTTGCCACTGCAGTTCTGCAGGGCCTTATAGCTGCTCCTAATGCTATTTAGTCCCATCCTCTCATCCATAGCTTTGGGATTCTACCCAAATGTAATGACTGCAACAGTGAAACACTAAACATAGTACAGTTGTGTACACTTACCATAAATGCAGATGTTCGAGCGTATTCACTGTTGCAGTCCGGGTTACCCACCCGCCATCCCCCTTTTCTATAACTTCTCTTTCCTTCACTATATTCTGAAGCTTTTGTGGTGCATTTGCTTTTAGATGAGGGTAAGGTTTATGTTGCTAAAAGTGCATTTACATATATTACTGTTTATTTTTATATATATATATATATATATATATATATATATATATATATATATATATATATATATATATTTTTTTTTTGCTCCCCATTTGGGGGGGCACCTGACATCTGGGGCAAGAAAAACTGAATAAAATGGTGTCGGCTGCATGTTTTATACCCCTGATGACCTGACCTCATAGAAGAGGTGACAGCAACCGACGCAGGACCCAAGACTTTGTTGTTCAGGCCGACTGAGGGCAACCTGCCAGCAGATTACCCCTAAATGTAATGACTGCAACAGTGAATGCACTCTAACATCTACATTTATGGTAAGTGTACACAACTGTACTATTCTTTAGTTCCAAAAAGAACAGGGGACTGCAGACCCATTCTGGATCTCTGCAATCTGAACAAACCAGTAAAGAAGACCAAGTTCCGAATGGTGACATTGCAGTCGATACTTCCATTCTTGGAAAAAGTTAATTGGATGTGCTCTATACATCTCCAAGACGCGTACTACCATAGTCGAATGGACAGATGGTCCAGGAGGTTCTTGCGCTTCTGGATAGGGGCCAGTCACTTCCAGTTCGAGCTCTGCCTTTTGATCTCACTTATAGCCCAGTGTGTTCACCAAATGTATGGCAGTAGTAACTGCTCAACTGAGACGCAAGAGAATCTGCGTGTTTCCATACTTGGATGACTGGCTCATAACCACCCCAACCAATCATTACTTATCTCAACCAAGAGATTGTTCCGCTCTGCTCCTCCCCTGGGCATTACTGTAAACTGAGGAGTCTGCTAGTGCCATCGCAAACTTTGCAATTCAAAGGAGCAGAGAAACACTACCACTCAGATAGCAGGTCTTCCACAAGACAGAGTACACTTACCTCTGTCATCTCATCAAAATTCTCGTGAAAAATTCCAAAGCCACTGCAAAACTAGTTGTCCAGATCCTAGGGTAAATGTCTCCTTCCATCATACGGATTCCTCTAGCCTGCCTCCACATGAGGGTGCTCCAGTGGATGCTTTTTGCTCACTGGTAAATTTTGTAACTTCCAATCTCTCAAGATCGTAACCAAGGCCTGCAAGAAAGATCTCCAGTGGTGGGGCCATCCAGTTGGTACTTCAAGGCTGTCCCTTTATTTCTCCACAACCTCTAGCCATGGTGACCATGAATGCTTCCCAGATTGGGGGGGGGGGGTGCATTTTCTCGGGAAGGTGGTTCAAGGCATCTGGCAAGATCACTAGGCTCACCTGCATATAAATGCTCTAGAGATGAGTGGTGCTTTTAGCTTTGCAAGCATTTCAGGACACACTTCCTGTAGGACCAATTGAGATCCAGACCAACTACATGTCTGTAGTTTGGTGTATTAACCAGGGGGGGGGGGACTAGATCGTACCCACTTTGTTGAAGCTGTGAGTCTGGCTTTGGGCTGTAGCTTCCAACCACTTTCTAATAGCAATGCACATCCTGGGGAAATCTAACATCATTGCAGACAAATTGGGCAGACCCCATTCTATGGCCGCACAAGTGGTCCCTCAATTGGCAAGAAGCGGAAGTGATATTCCGCAAATGGGGCCAGCCTTGCTGTGACATTTTTAATCTCCCAGCAGTACCAAGTGCAGCGACTGCTTCGTCTCGATCTCTCCAATGGGGGAGTCATCAAGGGATGCACTTGTTCATGATTGGCACCCGGGACGACTTTATGCCTTCCCCCGATTCCTCTAATTCCAAAGCTCCTACAGAAAGCGAGTTTGTTGGCAGCAACCATTATACTAATTGTCCCCTATGGCCTCGTCAAATCTGGTTCCCCTTTCTTCAACCTCATCTCTGGGGCAAACCCTGGATTCTGGATCCAGTTCCAGAACTTCTGACATCCTTTGGGGATGGTTCTTCCCAACCTACACAACCCAAAATTGACAGCTTGCCTGCTCCAGTTCCCTCTAATTGCCAGGTTTCCATCCCTTTCCTCTCCAGTCAAGCATATAATTTTATCATCCCATAAAATATCTAATCGGAAACTTTATAAAAGCAAATGGAAAAAGTTTGTTATATGGGCAAACAGCATAAACATCCCTTTGCAGCACCAGTTCATTTTGTCTTTCACTGTTTGTCAGAGATCTTCAATGATGGAACAGTGGCAGCTTCAGTGAAAGTTCAGCTAGCTGCGATCTCTAATTTTCATATAGGAGAAAATGACAGCCCTATCATGTCAAACTTGGCAAAGTCTTTTTGAAGGGCACTGTCATGCTAAGGCCTCCCTTTAAACATCTAATGCCTGCTTGGAGTCAAATTTCATCTTGTCCAGTATTATATTTTCTCCATTTGAACCCTCGGCCACATGTAACATGAAATCTCTCATGGAAAACTGTTCTTGGTGGAAATTACTTTGGCCAGAAGGGCATCAGAGTTGCAAGCTTTGTCTATAAACCCCCCCCCCCCCAAGTCTCTCTGTATTGGAGGGAAGCCTTCTAGCTTAGTGGGAATGGTAAGCACTAGGTAACCTATCTACCACATAAGGAGTGGTTTCTGGCCCAGAAATTGTAGTTATTGGCCATTTGGGCAATTTTTCCATCTCTCTCAACTTTCTGATTTAAAAGCCACATTTGCACTTGTTTTAACTAGTCTACATCAGGTACAGATTCTTGGTTTTAGCACTTGAATTTGCTTATTTGTGCTCAGCACTTCAGAACTTGTAAGCGCTAAATAAGCTACAAATTACTACAGTACTTAACCTTCCTCATTACCTAGAGGGAAACTGTTTTTGTACTTACGTTTCATCACTTTAGAGAAAAACAACTCTTGTACTCACTATCTTCACTTGTCTAGAGGAAAGTAGTTTTCATGTCCAAGGGTCAGCTCCCAGTGTTCTCTCCTGTCTATCTGATGAATCTGGGCATCTTGGGGCAATGTAGCAATTGCCTCATGTACACAGACAATCCTCTACTACTACCACCCAATGCTACAACTTGTGAGAGATGCACTTATCTAGCCAAACTGGAGGTAAAGCTCTCTCCATCCAAGACTGAACTTGACAGTCAGGAGAAGGTAAACACTTGCACCACACCCATCACATAGTCCCACTAAACATACACCACCAAAATCCCACATAGAAACACAAAAACATTTGCGGAGGCTGTCAAAAATCTGCTCAAGCAACCGACCTCCAAATCAGAAATGCAATCAACCTCCATCCCCCAACACTACCCAAATGACACACAGCCCACAAGACTGTGCGCAACTCAGCCGCAGCCCATAAGTCAAAACAACATACCCAACACATTAATCATAGGTGACTCTATAGTCAGACACTGATGTCCCACTCACCAGGCTAAACAAGGAGAAGGTTACTGTCAGTTGCCTGTCTGGTGCCAGGATCCACCACATAACCCATGCACTCAGGTCACTCCACAACTACAAATGACTGTCATTGTCCATGTTGGTATGAACGACTTGAGATGCATCTCCCTGGACTACATGAAAAGAAACATGTAAGAGCTCTCTGATCTTGTAGCCCAGGCAGGTATGACCCTGGCCCTGAGTAGCATCCTGCCATCACCCAGAATACCGCAGTACAAGGACAAAATGATTAACTTTAACAATTGGCTAAGCTTCTGGTGTCATTCTAAGGGGATCCAGTATCCGTCTGCCTGGGACGGTGTTACTCAATGCTAGAAGTCTAAATCTCAAAATGCACATGGAGAACATTGATATCTGTGCAATGACTGAGACCTTGTTCAAGGCTCCAGAGTGCATCCCCTGCATTACTAGGCTATAACTTGTACCACATTTTTCGGCCATCTAACCTGGACCGGAACACCAAAGACGGAGGTGTCCATATTCATTAAGGATATCCACACCTCCAGGCTAGCTGCTCAGCATAATGCATCCGAGATTATCCAAGTGCAACTAACTCTGGGCAAAACTGCAATCCAAATTGTAGCTTGCTACAGATCCCCCGCCGTGCTCTAGGATTCCCACTCCTCTTTTCTTGATATACTGGAAAATATTAGGGTTCAGCCAAACACCCTAATAATGGGCGATTTCAACTACCCCACTATTAATTGGGAAAACTACTCCTGTACCAACTCCTTTGCAAAACGCTTTCTAGAATTCATAAATTCCAGTGCCCTGGATCAACTTACCCCCTCCTGGGGCAACAATATCCTACACCTAGTCATTACCAGTGAGTGACCGGTGTTCCACACCTGAAGTCAACTCCTCGTTGGTATGATCCAACCATAAGCTAATTACCCTAGATATCCACATCCCACCCCCCACCCTTCATTAATGAAACCACGGTAAAAAAGTTCTCCAAAGCCAACTTCATGCTTGAGACAGAAGTGGCGAACTTCATGACACCCATGCAGATTAACAGTGCAGTTACGACTGAATCCTACACAAACGCACTCTATAAGCACTTACATGAGTGCATGGATCATGCTGTCCTGAACAGAACCAAAATGCTATCCTCCAAAAAAAAAAGAAACCAATCTGGTGGTCCCCTGCCATAAGCAAACTGTACAACAGAAGGAAGAAACTGTTGCAAAAGAGTAAAATCCCATGAGTGGAAGAGAGCTCCCTGGTCAGCCTCAGTAAGAAGCTAAGATCCCTTGTAAGATCCTCCAAAGCTAAACAAAAGTCACTGATTTTAAGGACAACCACAAAGCAATTCTATAGCTATATCTGGAATCTCAATGGCAACATCCAGATCTGCTCTGAGTTGCAGCACAACGTCACGAAAATTACAGAATCCACTGATCTTGCCAACAACCTGGCAGATAGCTTCAGTGCTAATTTTACCCCCCCTCACCCCCCCCCCTAAAGGGCCCATATCTATACAGGAAGAATGCAGAGTCCCTGTAATCACAATTACGCAGGTAAAAGCTGCACAGTCTAAAGCCAAAAACACAACATCCCAGGCTGCATTTTACACAAACTTCAGAATGAATTGGCTCCCCACCTAAGCACCATGTTCAATCATAGCCTCACATTAGGCTTTGTGCTCACTGAATAGCGCACAGCAACAGTTATCCCACTCCACAAAGGGGGAGCCACCACCGATCCCGGGAACTGTTGCCTTATTAGCCTGATGAGCCTGGTCTGTAAAGCCATGGAATGTATCATAGAACTCAAACAGACATTGGTAACCTCCAAACTCTGGACCCCACCCAGTTCGGGTTTGTGAACAGCAGATCATGCCTCCTGAACCTGATTGAATACTTTGAGGCAGTCACCAAAGCTGTAGACGAGGGTAAGGTAGTTCACACAGCCTATCTTGACCTCACCAAGGCTTTCGACACCTTCCCCCATTCTGGAATTAGATACTCACTAAACTAGGTATAAATCCTTGCATCACAAGATGGGTTGCCAACTGGCTCACTGATGGAACCCACACTGTAAAAGTTGCAGACTCAAATCTGACCTCAAACCAGTGACAAATGGAGTACCACAGGGTTCAGTCCCGGGACCTCTCCTGTTTGGTATCTACTGCTCTGAAGTACAGGCTAGCACAGAAGGCCTTTGGCTAATGTAGTTTGCAGATGACTGCAAACTAGGAGCCATAGTAGATTCCCCAAATGATGTGGACATCCTACAGAAGGGCCTCACTGAGACAGACGCCTGGTGTCAGAGCCATAGCCTCAAGCTCAATGCCAAAAAGTGCATTGTCATCCCCTTTGGTAAAAACTCTGGACCCATGAACTACTACATAGGCGGCAGTCTACTTAATACCGAATGTGTGATAAGAGACCTTGGGACCCAGGTGGACAGTAGTCTCTCCTTTGATAATCACATCGCCGCAGCAGTCAGGAAATCCTTCTACATGGCACACCTAATCACAAAGGGGTTCTTATCCAGGAAAAAAGAGGTCATTGTTACCCTCTACTCGACACTCATTAGACCCATTATAGAGTACAACACCCCTTTTGGAATGTACCTCACAAGGCATCTGCAGCAGCTGGAAAGGCCAGAGAAGTACCTCACATAGGATTACTGGCCTCAAACATATGCACTACACTGACAGTGTCAAAAAACTCTTGCTTTACTCTGTAGCATATTGCCTACTCAGAGGTGATCTCTGCCTAACATATAAAGCTATGTCGAACCCAGAGCTGTTGGACATGCTGCACCTAAAGAAATCCCAATCCCTCCAAGCTACATGCTCTAAGGATCTAAACCTTGTCACCACAATAAACAGGACATGCTGGAGGGATAAATTCCTGTCCCAGAGACTTCCCATACTCTAGAACAAGCTACCCATCTATGTCAAGCAAAGTTCCTCATTAACACTCTTCAAGAAAAATCTTGAGTGGATGGGAAATAGGCAATACACCCCGGGGATCACTTCTGTGGCTCTGCACAACAGGGACACAGGAAAATAACTTTCTTGGGTGGTGTAAGCCAGCGAACCTTGTTGGCTAGGCTTACTTAAGCCCTTGAGCCAATAGCCTAGTACCTACCTATGAACCTATCTAATCTTTCACAGAGGGTGTCGTTGCACACCAATCCATCCTTTCTACCCAGGGTGGTTACAGAAAATACCCTGAACCAATCTATTGACCTTCCAGTTTTTTTTCCCAACTTTCAAAATAAAGGAGAGTATTCGTTGCACCTCTTAGATGTTCATAGGCAATTATGTTTTTATTTGCACAGAACTTTGGAATTCAGGAAATCAGACCAACTTGGTCTCATATTCTGATACAAGGAAAGGTTATCCAGTTTCAAAAGTCACATTCAGATGGCTTTCATCATGCATATCCCATATTTACAATTCTAATAAAGCCCTTCCAAATGGTGTTAAAGCTCATTCTACTAGATTTCTGGCCACGTCTGCTGCTTTCCAGGCTGGACTACCATTGGATAATATCTGTGCAACAGTTACTTGGGCAAGTCCCTCACACTTCTATTACCCATTACAAAGTGGATTTGGCCTCCAGGAGTGAGAGCATCCTTTGGTTCTGTGGTTCTGAGGAATATTCTCCCTTGAGCTACCCAAGAGTTCAGTTGCTTGGGATGTGGTCTCACAAGTGAGAATAAAGGTGAGATTGACCACATCACATAAAGAAGTTATGTTCTTACCATAACGTTCCATGTGTTGTCCATCTCATCCTTTATTCTCACAACCCTCCCTCCTCCCCCTGCCTAAACTCCTGGTATCCTTCTGAACAAAATAGGATTACAACAGGGCTATATAGCCTCAAAGAATATTCTCCTTCAGTCTATTTCTATTTTCTGCAGAGGAGGTATATGCATATATCTATGCATCTACAAATTGTTGCCATATAACCCTTTATGTACTGGTGGGGGGCAAACAGGCTCTGAGGTAACCAGGGGAAGGCATTATGGTTAAATAATGGAGCCCATGAGCTTTGCTGAGGACCTTGAGCTGGAATATTGGCAGAGACTGATCAGACACATCGGATCTGACACCACAAGTGAGAATAAAGGACAAGATGGACAACACATGTAACATTGTTGGGAACATATTTTTTTTATTGAAAGCCCTCAAACAAAAAAAACACCCCAGTACCCCCTAAAACCTATAAACTTAATACTAACGCACAACTATATACCAATTACTGTAGTTTTACTTTAATAGGAACAAAGGTCCCAAACTGACAAATTCAGACTTAAGTTAACCTAAAAGAAAGGTAAAATATGCTAAGACACATGGACCCACCTGTGCTCTAAGTGCTAATTGGTTTTGTCTTTTCTTTATAGCTCTCCGAGCTGGGAAAACCCTTGAATGCCTTCAGAGAACATTGTCCTAGCCAATTTCACCTCTTAGATTTTTTTCTTCAGCCAATCACTTTCCACCAGCCTGAAGCCAGTTTCTCTTCATCAGACTGTTTCCAAGAACTCAGAAGAACCAAGCAGCTAGTTTTTCAGATTATTTCCATGGAAACATGAAGACCAACTTCAGAATTGCTACTGAGCATTCATGTTTGCTAGAAAAATGCCTCATAGTATTTGATGTTTTTCATTTACTTTGCCAACTCTTAACTTGTTACTAAATCAGTCTAAGGTCCTTAATAGTCATTTCCCCTTACAAGAATGAGAAAAAGCACATTAATTTTTCTTTTGTCATGCTTTTTTAACCAGGCTTTTTTTCATCGCATTGCCTACATTTCTTAAAACCAAACAAGAAGGAAGAGGAAAAAGCAGCAACTGATTACAATCCCCATTACACTTAAAAAAATAACTGAAAAAATTTACAGAATGCAAAGAAAATCATACACACAATAGTAATGAAAAAAATTATTACTTAACTTTCTCCCTCCCCAAAGCATTTTTGAACATTGACACACATCAGGGTAAATGCTGCACTCCCCCACAAGACTAACAAATTCTGAAGTCCAATATTTTCAGGTTTTCTTGTTCTGTCATATTTCACAAATACAATTATTACGTTGTAATCCCACATTAAGTTGCTGGTTTTATTACATCTCCATTTCCCAAATCGTGTCTGTTTCATTTCCAATGTATTTATTTATTATTTATTTATTTATTTTACATTTGTTAACCGGGAGAGTCCGACAGGATACATGTCCATTTTCAGCGGAGGCCTGGGGAGAAAAGCTCCAGGTACATAACAGACATATGAACATTGTTAATGCAAAAAAAGGAAGATAGTTGAGTTCTAATTACAATATAAAGATACATCACATCTTGGGAAAAAAATAGCAGCATATAAAAAAAAAAACATAGGTCAGTTACAAAGGTGAGGTGCCTTGTTAAAAAGCGATTAAGGATAGTGAGGTAAGAGAAGGGTAAATGATAGTGGTTAATCAGGTTTGGAACAGGGACATTGCCAGAGAGTATTGAGATGGGGTTTAAGCTTTTTTTTTGAATTGTAGGAGTGAAGGTTCTGAGGTGAGCATGGTCTGTAGGGAGTTCCACATTTTACCTACAAAGTTTGAGAATAGAGAATCCCCAGCAGAATTATTGGATTTGGTAGTTTGAGCTAAGATCTTATTGGAGGAGCGTAAAGATTGCAGGTTAATATAGGGGTGAATGATGTTTTTCAGAGCTGGTGTTTTCTCTGGGTGATACAGTATCTGGTGAGCCGTTTTGAGTTGGTTGAAATGGAGTTGGCTGGAAAACTCTAACCACCCTAGTTGCTTCAAGTTAGTGCAGTGGTGCGTTCTAAAGGTGGAATTTGTGGCAAATCTAGCTATGTGATTGTAACGAAGCAAGTTTAAGGGTTGTCGTTTAGGTTTGTAAAAAGGGGGGAGGCATAGAAAAGAGTTGATTGTAGGTGTGTGCTGGCAATTGTAATTTTAGCGTGAGGAGTGAGAAAGTGTTTTACTTTATAGAAAGAGCCAAGCTTTTTATTGACTGTTTTGATGGTTAGATTGAAATGGGTGTCAAATTTAAGGGAGTTATCAATGGTAACACCTAATAGCTTTTGTGTGAGCTTCTGGTGATATAGTGATTCCATTGGAGGATGTAATAGAGAAGGTGGGGGGAAGAGTATTGTTAGTAGGTGAGAAAGTAAGTAGTTTTGTTTTGTTGGGGTTGAGAACTAGTTGACGACTAGAGAACCATTTTTCTATTAGGTTGAAGGCGTCTTGGGTTGAAGCAGTGAGGTCTGCCAGGTTGGAGGCAGTGCTGATAGTCAAATCATCTGCATATTGAATGCATGTGGCATGGGGGGGTGATTGTGGGCAGGTCATTAACAAAGATAGTGAAGAGAAGAGGGCCAAGAATAGATCCTTTGGGAACTCCGTGTAACAGGTAGGCATGTGGATAATTTGTCCTGCCATAGAACAGCCTGTTGCCTATTGGACAGGTAGGATTGGAACCATTTCAGCGTGGAATTGCTGAGTGATAGTTTTTTTTAATGTATGGAGGAGTTGAATGTGGTTCACCATATCAAAGGCCTTGGAGAGGTCTAAGAAAAGAGCAGATAGTTTATTATTGTTTCTGAAGTTATTGATGGTATTAGAAAAGGATAGTAGGGCTGATGTGGTACTGTGATTTGGCCTGAAGCCATGTTGGGAGTTGGCTAGAATATTATTTTTGGTGAGGTGTTCCATCAGTTGTTTGTGGACACACTTTTCCATACTTTTGGCCAGGGGTGAGAGTATAGCTAATAGGTCTGCAGTTGGTTAGCTCTAGTGAGCTACCACCTTTATGGAGAGGAATAATGTGGGATATTTTCCATATTGAGGGGATATGAAGGCTTCTGACAAGGTACGGTTTATGATTATGGAGACGGGATAGGAAATGGCCTCAGCTGCTTTTTGCAGAAACTCAGCTGGGAGAAGGTCAGCTGCTAGCTTAGTGGGTTTTAGTTTTTTAAGAAGAGATGTTATAGAGGATATGGGTACTGGATCGAAGGTAAATAGATGATCTGATGTAGTTGTAGTATTCTGCTGAGCCATGGTGCGGTTTTGGTTTTAGTTCTAATGGACCGTATTGGAGCATGGGAATCTAGAATCTTGAGGAAGGTGGTGTTGAAGTAGATAACTGCATCTTCAAGAGGAAGAGTCTTGAGTATTGTCCAGTTGTGGGCTTTAAGTTCAGTTTGAAAAATGGAGGCGTTGAATTTATTATTGTTCCTGATTTTTTTTATGGTTGTAAGAAGGGGGGTGATTTTCTTGAATTTGATAACATAGGTGAGTAAGTGATCACTCATGTCCTCTGGGTGAGTACCTGCTGAGTACTGGTCAGGATCTTTATTAGTAAGGATCCAGTCCAGGATGCTGTCTTTGTTTTGGGGTTTACCTAGTCTGGTAGGAGTGGATATGAGCTGAGAAAAGCCATGTAGATTTATGTTGCTAGATGGGGAGCTAGATGAGAAGGAATTCCAATCGATGTTGAAGTCACCTAACACTATGGATTCCTGGGGGTGAGTTTGAGTTAACCAGTGGAGAAAGTCCTCTAAGGTTTTGTTATTATTGTTGCCTGGGGGGATGTAAATACATGCTATATTTATGCTTTTATGTTTGGTTGAAGTTTTACAAGTAGAATTTCGGCATTGTTAGGAGGGGTTGTGGAGAGGCAAGGGAGATTTGCAATGTATTTTTGTAGAGTATGGCTACACCGCCACCTTTGCGAGTTATTCGGTCTGCTCTTAGTATATCATACCCTGGTGGGATTATCTGTGTGTCTTTCGTACTTGGTTTAAGCCAGGTTTCTGTGAGACATAGTAGGTCTGGGGAACAAGTAGCTAAAAGGGCATGTAGGTTGTGAATTTTATTGTTTACACTTCTGATGTTTAGATGACAGGTCAGAAGAGAGTTAAAGGGCCTAGAGTTTAGATTGAGAAGTGGAGGGGAGGATAGGGTGGAATTAGAATTGAGTGGAGGGGAAGGGCCAGGGTTGGGGTGGATATCACCATCTGTGGCTAGTCTGTGATTCAGAGTGGTAATGAATTTGAGGGCTTTGAGTAGAAGTTTGTAGTAATGTTTATCATTTGGCCTAATATTGGTAGGTTTGATAATTACATAGCATTTGAGTTCTAACAAGGAGGGTGAGTAGGGAGTTGAGTCATGGCCTCTGTTAATTATGGGGGAGGGGTTGGTTTGGTAGCCTGGGTGGTGGAAGCCTATGTAAGACCAGGTTTCATATAGGGTAGCTAGGTAAGGGACAAGTAGGAGGGGAAAAAGAGTTAGTATGATAGGCTTCCTGGGTGGTGTCGTATTCCGTTTGATCTTAGAGGGCGGTAGTGAGGTACAGGAAGTTAGTGGACAGTAGGGGGAGTGGTTTGAGGTTATAAAAGTAATGTACTGGGCGGGTGGGAATAGGGGGCAGGGCGGGGAGCGGAGCGAGTGCTCGTGGAGCGGGGTTTACACCAAGCCACTAGAGCCCAGGTTTCAAGATGTAACTCCTGAATAATTAACTTGCAGGTGAGTAATTTTGTCTAAAACATCAGGTTCAATTCCTATGCTTTGGGAGCTTGTTTTTAAACAATGTACTCTTGTTTCTTCTAATCAACTCTCATACTCCCTTCACTCCAACATTTTCCTATGAAACAAGTGGAAAAGTTTCACTGTGTCTCTGGTATTTACTACCAGAAGAACAAGAAGCAGAATTGTTCTGTTTCACAGCTCACCTTTTGTTTGGCAAACTTTTGATCTGAAGTTGTTTTCATTTGATTTTCAACCTGAGGGAATACGGATCCAGTATGGATCTGACTCTGCCTCCTTTTCCAGCATCAGATCCAAGCTCCTCCCCTACCCATAATACCCCTGTCTCCCTCCTCCCCTCAGATCTTGTTTGCTGATCGTGATCAATAGTGGCTTATAACTCCAAGCTTCCTCAGTGTTAAACTTTTTCTGTAAGTTAATAATTTTTTCTCTCTAATCCTACCTATTGACTATCTTTCCTCTCCTGCCCTATCCCTTTGCGCTAGTGCGTCACTTCTCAAAAAAATGTTCCTCTCGCTTTCCCTTCCTGCCTTTCTCTTGTCTCCCTTTCTAGTATGTGAGCGTATGTTTCCTTTAGCCATGGTGGCGCCACCCAAACCAGGCTTCAGGAAATGTGCTGAGTGTGGCTACAAGCTGCCCCCCCGGCCACACTTTGGTATGTTTAGGGGTTCAGCATTTAGAAATCTGTTCGATCTGCATGGGTTTTGACCCCCACGCATTGATCAACAGGAGGAACAAGCTGATTGTGAAGGGCCTCCTTCCTTCGGAGTCTGCAGTCCACTTTACTTCTACCCTGGCTTCTGGGACTCAACCTCCCTCTAAGAAGTCCGAGGACAGGGTGAAGCCTCATCCCAAAGACTGGGACAAGCCTAAAAAGCAGTCTTCTGACCACATTCCCATTGAGGGACCTTCTACCAAGTCTCGAATGGGTACATTCCAAGACTCTCCTCAGCTCCAGTGGAGATTCCCCGAGGTTGCTCCCCCCCCTTCTGCCTTCCCTCAGTGCCACTCCAGGCTCAGGTCATTGGTTTCTTTACCTGGTCCACCCATAGTCTTTCTGAAGCAGAGGTGAACAGGATGATGCGGAGGATTATCTGGACCCAGATCCAGAAGGGAGTCTTGCCTGCCCCCTCCCTCCTGGCCTGGGGACATGCACTCTATGCTTTCCTTCCCATTGCTCCTTCTCCGATTGACATCCAGTTTGAGTCAACAGGTCAGAGGTTTCCCATCATTGGGAGGGCCTGCACCAGTGGTCCCAGGTACATAGACGCTGACCATTGCCCTAAGTGGCTGGGCTCCAACCCTTTCTAAGCCGTCCAACTCTTGGAGCTGGATCTGAGGGAATGGTGGTTGCTTCAAGGTTTTCGGAGTCTGCCCTTCCACTCAGTATTGGCACCTGGAGGCTCAGATCCAGCTCCCCCTTCAACACCGAGAGCAGCGGATCCAGTTTTACTCTCCAATGCTGCCAGGGTAAGTTAGTCCTCTGCTTTTGATGTGGTGGAGAGGGTTCTCTGCTATTTTGAGACCCCTGAAGCGGTCTTTTTCTGAGTCCCTCTTGGCTCCCTCTCTTTCTGGGCGGAATCTGCCTTCCTGCCCCCTCAGTGGACAGCCTATTGCCTCTGCCCTAGGGGCTTCCCTCTGGAGCTTCCTAAGGTTTTGAAGTCCTTCCCAAAACTCCCTCTGAAGTGCTCCCTTGGAAACATTTGCAAAAGGAGGCACTTGGCCTCCCACTGGAGTCAGTCACAGAAGACACCAACTTGGAGAAAGAGTCCCCCTAATCACCCCCAGAGGATATCTCCTTTGGAGACATCATCAAAATCCTGCACTAGCTTGGGGGGGTGGTGTACTCAAAAACCCAACCCGGAAGAGTCTATGTTCCTGGAGGTGTTTGGCACAGGACCCTCTACCTCCTGAGTGTCCTGTCCTGCGGATCCACTCATGGACTTCATTTCATCCAGTGCATGGAAGGAACTGGACAGAGTTGAGCCTATTCCCCAGCATTTGGACAAAGTTCTCTGCGCTCCATCTGATAGCCAATGCTGATCGAAGGGATCACCAGTAGATGCCATGGTGGTTGTGGCAGCCACCAAGAAAACTTGCTCAGGAGAGTACTTTGGTCTATCTGCTGGACCAGGATGCATGGAATTACATGGCACATGTCATCGGACTGCAGCAGGACCTGGTCAAGGTCATCATGGAGTCTGCCCCAGGGTCTGTCTCTACAGAGGTGGAGGTGTTCTCCTCTCGTATGGCCACCCTTACCATTCTTTCCAGTACTTCCATGAGGCTCCTGTCACCTGTGACTGAAGGTACATTTAGGGCGACTGGAACAGGTGTAAGCCATCAGGCATCCTATCTAGCTCTGGCTTTGTGCTTTCTCTGAGCCATTCAAGGCATCATTTGTGAATGCCCTGTTTGACGGTTCCACCCTCTTTGGTAAGACCATTGGAGACACTTTGGTCCAGGGCAAGAAAGACGAAGACCCTGTCTGCCATCTGGATTTGCTTCCCAACCCCACAGTGATCCTTCTGCATGGGGTGAAGATGCGGTTTCGAATGTGTCTGGGTTTTTCCCACAATGTCCAGGACCTGCCTTCCCCCAGAGGCAGAGGGGGATATGATAGAAGCTGCCTTTGTGGCAGAGGGTGCCCAGGGAACCAAGGGTCTCAAGACTCTCTCCTGGACAGACCTTCACAGCAGCCCTGAAGGGTTGCCAGACTGCTCATCTCTGGAGGCAGTTGGGGGCCATATTTCTTTTCACCCAGCAGCCTGGGAGTCCATCTCAAGCTGTCATTGGGTGTTACAGATAATATCCAGAGGATATTTGATCCCCTTCCTTCAGCATCCAGTCCCCCCCGTAAAACATCTCCCGGATGTCCCACCCGCACATCAGGAGCAATCAGCAGTAGAAATTTTCAGGCTACTCAAAGCAAGTCATCCAGCCATCCCCCCAGATGAATCCGGATCAAGCATAGATTCCAGGTTCTTTTTAGTGCCAAAGTAAACGTGGGACTTGAGACCCATCCTGGATCTTTCAACTTTAAACATGTCAGTTGCCAAGTCAAAGTTTCAGATGGTGTCACTCCAATCCATTCTGCCCTTTTTGCAGATGAAAACTGGATGGTGCTCTCTGGACCTCCAAGACGTGTACAGTCGCATTAAGATGCACAGATGCTTTCTGAGGTTCCTCCTCTTCCTGCTGGAGCCAGTCTTTCAGTTCAGACCACTCCCCTTTGGGCTCACCACTGCCCCTAGTGTGTTCAAAGTGGCAGTAGTGGCGGCCCACCTGCAACTCCAGGGATTCCAGGTCTTCCCCTACTTGGACGACTGGCTCCTTTCCACTCCCTCCAGGCATATACAGTCAAGCCAGGGATCTCCTTCTCAAGACCACTCACCACCTTGGCATAACAATCAATCTCAAGTCTCAGTTGGTACCAGTTCAAGATTTTCTTAGTGTTTCGCTGTTGCAGTCATCACATTTGGGTTATCTGCCTGCAGGTAGCCCTCAGCTGGCCTGAATACCAGAGTCTTCGGATTTCTGCGTCGGATGCTTTCGCTTCTTCCTTGACGTCAGGTCATCAGGGGAATAAAACATGCAGCCGATGCCATTACATCAGTCTTTCTTGCCACGCGGTGCCCGAAGCAGAAGCAGTTCGCAAGTACCAGCAGACTCCTGAAATTTTCGTTTTAGAGTTTGACCCAAAGTCTTCAAAAAAGCCAAGTACCCCGTTTGGGATCCTTTTTCTTTCTCTAACCGATGTTCGTAAAAGTTAACAATGGTCTTGCCTGTGGAAAGCAAATACCTCAGATTTTCATTCTTACTGCAGCCCCTGTTTAGGCCCAGGCCATGACGTCCCTAGTCTGTTTTGTGCCTTGTTCAACGCCCAAACTATTAGTCTTCTGGCTATTTTTGCAGCTAATTACTTCTTGTACTCTGTTTACTCCGAAATAGCTTCGTTAAGCTATGCGACTGCCGATCATCTGAAAAAAAATGTAAGGCTATAGACCGCATAGGTCCAAAACTGCCAGCAATGCTTCCATTAAGCTAGTCACCAGTCCGCCGGTACTCAGGTGCTTTTGCAGCCCCTGTTACCCACTACTTCAGATTTGCAGGCCTCTACTGAGACTCATTCAGAGTCCGGTATGCCACGAGATACTTTGACTATGGACCCTGCGGATGTCTCTAGCTTGGATGGGTCCAGAGCCACTGTGCAGGCACCGGCTTCTGAGGGTGTATTCAGGTCTACAGACATTCATATTAAACTGACACAATCATTTTCATCCCGGCCAAAAACTCTCTACTCCTAGAAAACCGATGACCAAACCGCAGGCTCAGGCCCATATGCCTAAAAAACAAATGCTTAGAATGGCTTAAGACCTTGTTACCTTAATTTAGGGGAAGCCAGCCTTCCCCCTCTGAGACCTGGAACTAATTTTCTTTGATTCTTCTGATCAGGAATCTGATATTTCTGTTCCTTCTGATTACCAGGATTTGCCCTTATCTACTTATGAGGATTCTGATGCAAAGGATTCCATTCCCTCTGCTTCCCCTCCAGAAGATTTTTCTTTCGGTGAAACCTTGCATACTCTAAGGGAGCATTTCTGCTGGGAAAGCCAGGATTACGGAGTCCAAAAAGAGACTTGGGGAATTCTTACTCCTACCTCAACACAGGCCTTTAGCTATCCCTCCTGTTCTGGACATTGTAGATGATGCTTTCTTGGAATCTAGCCTTACCCCAGACTCTCTACCTCCATCTCTCAGAAAACCTGACCAGTACTAGAAAGTACCTGACTCTCAAGTTCCTCTTCAAGAATCCTGCGGATCCAGAGACCATTTCCCAAGGACCAAAAGGCATTAAGCCTACTACTGCCAAAAATCCTACCCCTTCTGATAGAGATTCTAGAACCATGGACAGATTGGGTAAGAAGGTATACACTTCTGATACTTTGGCCATTAGGGCTTTAAATTGCCAGTTTCATATGTTAATGTATCAGCAGCATATTATGGGACTACTTGGACAGAAAATGTTGATTTCCCAACTGTGCTGAACACAAAGAATTGCAAGATTTAATGCATTCTGCAGAACAAGTTGGTAAACATACTTTGTAATGTGGTTTTGATGCTTTAGAAGTATCTTGCAGGGCTGCTGTCACTGGGTCTGTACTTAGAAGGCATGCTTGGCTTAAAGAGCAAAATTTGCCAAATCATGATAAAGCTAAATTACTGGTTGCCCCCTTAAACCAAGACTACCTTTTTGGCAACAAAGCAGAAGTCGTCCTCAAGGATGGAGGAAAAAGCTAAATCTATGCAAACTATTAAACATTTTCCTACAAGTACAGCCTCCCAGATGCAGTAGGCATTGGCCTTCAAAGAACTGGTTTTCCAGTCCCTCCAGGCCTTCAGTCCAAACCCAGGAACAGCAGACCACCTAGGCTACAGTCCCAGACTATGCACAGATCTAAGTAGTGGGGGGACTCCCACTTCCAAAGCGGGGAGTAGTAAGCCACCCCCTACGAAAAAATGGCACTGACTTGACCTTAAAACTTCCAAGCTGTGCTGTATCTGCTCCCTTAGGAGGAAAGCTCGTCCTGCATGCAAATAACTGGAAACTCATTACCCAGGACAAATGGGTTTTGAGTATAGTTTCCCAAGGATATAGATTCCACTTCCACACACTACCAACCCCAAATTGTTGGCCGGACCTACCCCCAAATCAATGGGCGGAGGAACAACAGCAGGTTCTCTCTCTTCTCAATATCAGGGCTATTCAGCCTGTCCCAGCAGAACAAAGGGGACAAGGTTTTTATTCAAGACTTTTTCTGGTACCCAGAAAAGACAACTCCTGACATCCTATTTTGGACCTCTCTTTGCTCAACACCTTTCTGGTGGTTCCAAAATTCAAAATGCTAACTCAACAGCTTCTTATGCTAGCCAAGGATGCCTGGCTGGCAACCCTAGACTTAATGGAAGCTTACCTGCACATCCCAATAAGAGGATCCTGCAGACAATACCTATGTTTCAGGGCAGACTCCATGCACTTTAAGATCTCTGCACTTCTCTTTGGCTTATCTACTGCGCCCAGGGTGTTCACAAAGTGTCTAGCTCCAGCAATTACATTTTGCAGGCAGAGAAATATTCAAATTTACCCTTGGACGATTGTCTGATTCAGGCAGAAAGCCAGGACTTGCTATTACAACACCTGGCATTCGTACAGAATCTTCTAACCTCGCTGGGGTACACCATCAACAAGAAATCTCACCTAGTATCCTGCCAACAGATTGTATTCCTGGGAGCAAGCTTGAACGCAACTTCCCAGATGGCATTCCTCACTCCGGAGAAACAAGGTTATTTGACAACCTACTTCAAGCTATCGGCCACAAAACCCCAGCTATCTGCAAGGAAAATACTGCAAGCTCTGGGGTTCATGGCCACTTGCATTCTACTAATTCCATATGCAAAATTGCATATGAGGAAACTCCAATGGTATCTTAAGCCTATAGTGTCAACATTCTCAGGACTCTGGAGGCAATGATTTTTATCTTTCCTTTTATAAAGACAGAGTTCCTCTGGTGGGCAGAGGCCTGCTACCACAACAAGGGACTCCCTTTCACTCTACCCCCTACAGCCCAGACCCTAACAGACACATCAGACTATGCATGGGGGGGGCTCACATGGCTGGGCATTGCATTCAGGGCAAATGGAACCAGAGACAGATGCACCTGCATATCAAAAAGAAATGTTAGCTGTACAGAATGCTCCTGACAGCCTTCAAAGACCGTATTCTTCCAGGACAACTATTGGCAAAGACAAGACAACACCCCATTTATGTGGTACATAAACAAGCAGGGGGGAACCCACTCGTACCCTCTCTGTGGACTAGCCATGGCTCTGTGGGACACAGCCTTTGAGATACCATGTGCATCTACAAGCACACTTCCTGCCAG
Organism: Protopterus annectens; assembly: GCF_019279795.1. Classification (NCBI taxonomy): domain Eukaryota; kingdom Metazoa; phylum Chordata; order Ceratodontiformes; family Protopteridae; genus Protopterus; species Protopterus annectens. The sequence goes on along the minus strand of NC_056725.1, from coordinate 224,860,470 downwards.
GCAAGCTAAATTCTCTGGCAGACTACTTAAGCAGAAATCTGATGGACCCACACAAATGGAAACTAGAACCCAAAATATTCAACCTCTTGAACAAATGGGGGGACTACAGAGTTAAACCTGTTTGCCTCCCCTCAGAACTACCAATTGAACAAATTCTGCACAAGAACTCCCTGCAGTCAAGCTTGGAAAGTGGGTGTCCTGTCCTTTACCTTTGAAAGCTTCTCAGTTTATGCCTTTCCCCCTCTGCCTGTCCTCGCGAAGGTTCTACTAAAGATCAAACTGGACAAGCCAAGGACAATACTGATTGCATCAGTCTGGCCACGCCAACACTGGTACCCCCTCTTGCACAGTATGACACTGCTACAACCATGGCACCTGCCTCAGATCCCTTCCCTGCTGTCCCAGCAGGTGGGCCAGATTCTGCACCCTCAGCTTCAAACCCTGTACCTTGCAGCCTGGCTAATTCCTTGTTCTCTAGCATCCCTCAGTAAGCAGGTACTGGATGTCATTCTGGAGGCAAGGAGGCCTAGTACTAGAAAATCCTATGCTAAAAAGTGGAAAAGAAACTGTTCCTGGAGCCAGGCTCAGGGGATGGGCACAATGGTGCCCAGCTTACCTTATATTCTACAGTACTTAACAGAAATGCTCCACAAGGGCCTATTCTCATCAATTAAAATTCATACCTCTGCCATTTCAGCACATAATACTAAGCCACCCCTCTTCTCTCACCCCTTGCTAAAGCAATTCCTTAGAGGGGCCAAAAATTTAAAAAAAAACCTCCCCCCAGGATTGATCCCACTCCAACCTGGGACCTTAACTTTGTAATGGAAAAACTCACTCTTCCCCCCTTTTGAGCCAGCTGCTACACCAGAGTTGAAATTCCTTTCTTGGAAAACTGCCTTCCTTCTAGCCATCACTTCAGCAAGAAGACTGAATTACAGGCCCTCATGGCAGTAGAACTCCATTATCTTCCATGCGGACAGGGTTTCCCTCAGGTCTTGATCCTTCCTCGATGCCCAAGGTGGTGTCTACTGTGGCCCTAAATAGTCCATTCATTTGCCTACTTTTTTCCCTAATCCGCAAAACAAAGGAGGAACAGATACTGCACACTGGACGTGCACCGACAACTTGGGCTTAGTCCTGTCCAAATAGAATCTATCAGAAAATCTGAACAGCTGCTAGTTAACTTTGCTGCAGGGGCAGAGGGAGAAGAGGCCATTTCAAAGCAAACTGTTTCCAAATGTATAGCTTTTTGCATTAATTTCTGCTACAAGCACCATGGAAAACTTACCCCACAGGGAATAAGATCACATTCCATCAGGGCTGCATCTACCTCTGCGGCATTTCAGAGGAGTCCCCTACCAGGGACATCCTAGAAGCTGCTACCTGGAGATCTGTACATACCCTTCAAGCATTACCACTTGCCTATCTTTTCTAAATCCAGAGCTGGATTTGACACTGCAGTCTTGCAGGGATTAATAGCTGGCCCTAATGCTCTTTAACTTCCTCCTCCCTTCCTTAGCTTTGGGAATTTACCCAAATGTGATGACTGCAACAGTGAAACATGAACATAGTACAGTTGTGTACACTTACCATAAATGTAGATGTTCGTGTATTCACTGTTGCAGTCCTGGTTACCCTCCCTCCAGCCCCCTGACTTCTCTTGGCTCTACCTCTCCTTGTTGGTATATTTATTTTTTCTTGTATTTGCTTTTTGATGGGGGTTTACCCATACCATTTAATTGCTTCCTATTGTGGGGGCACCTGACATCTGGGGCAAGAAAAACTGATGTAATGGTGTTGGCTGCATGTTTTGTATACCCCTGATGACCTGATGGCAAGGAAGAAGCGACAGCATCTGACGCAGAAATCCGAAGACTCTGGTATTCAGGCCGGCTGAGGGCTACATGCAGGAAGATAACCCAAATGTGATGATTAACAGTGAATCCATTCGAACATCTACATTTATAGTAAGTGTACACAACTGTACTTTATTACATTGAGGCTTGCTTAGATACTATCAGAGCAAGGAGTTACTAACTCTGCACAGACTGTTATCCCTCCAACAGCATGTCAGTTGCATTGTTCAAATATTGTCTCCCTTGTGGATTCAGTTCTTTGGGCATTTGGGTCCACGGCGGCCACAATTACCCTTATTCTAACTGTCTGCCTAGACATGAGGGTTCTCCAATGGACTCTGGCAATTCATCTTTGCTAGACCTGCCCTTGTCTCGTCCAGTTCTGTCATCTCAGTGACTGTGATTGGCGTGGCAAAAATTTGGAAAATGCCTATCTTGACTCTGTGGGAGTGTCACCCCCCCCCCCCAGATCAAGAGAGAAACAATTCTTTGCGTATTCACTTATAAAAAAAAAAAAAAAATACAGTCCAGTCATGTGTGCTGCTATGTATTATAAAAATAAAAGAAAAATAAGTGACTTACAATGCAGAAAATTATATGCGCACTGATTATTGGGCTTAAAATAGTGCAGCAAAAAATTACCCCACTTTTAATAGTAATTTTGAATTGAACTTAAATATGGACTACATTGCATTTGATTAACATCAATTTATGACTTTTTTATTGCTGAGTTTTAACAAGTGCGGGGTCACTTTGTATTTTTGTTCATTTAGTTTAGTGACTTTGAATGCAGGTGTCACCAAAATGTCACCTTTGACAAGTGTCATACGTTCATCATTACTGGGTTATCTCGAGCATGCAGGGATTCACTCCTCTGGTGGTGTCAGTCCCTGGATCTCCTTCAGGGCCATCCATCTATTCTTCCTGCCATGGTGACCACGGATGCCTCCCTGCTTCGGGTGGGGGGATGATTGCATGAGAAGGACAGTCCCAGGCATGTGGTCTTCTCTGGAGACCTACCTGCATATCCTGAAGATGAGGGCAATACTATTAGCATTGCAAGTTCTTCATGCCCATCTTTCCCAAGGGACGATTGCCATTCAGACCAATAATATGTCTAGTCTGGTTCATCAACAAATGGGGGAGATCAGGTTTTACCCCCTTTGTCGCGAAGCCATGAGATTGTGGGAGTGGGTGATCTCCAGCCATTTTCTGGTGGCAATGCACATTCTACGAAGGTCCAACATTCTCGCGGACAGGCTCAGCAGATATATTCTGATGAATTATGAGTGGTCTATGAATCTTTCAGTAGCAGAACAGATATTTCTAAAGTGGGGTCAGCCTTGCTGCGATCTCTTTGCCCCTCCTAACGTGAAGTGTAGCAAGTATTTTGCTCTGAACCCCCCCCCCTTTCCGGGGAAGTCCCCCAGAGATGCTGTAGTTCATGCTTGGCCCTCTGGTCTACTGTATGCTTATCCTCCACTCCCTCTAATTCCAAAATTCATTCAGAAAGCTCGATGGCTGGGGAGCTTGGTGATCCTCCTTGAACCCTTCTGGCTTCGCCAAGTTTGGTTCCCCTCTCTGTGGTCTCATGCAATGTGTCCCTCTTGGACACTAGATCCAGTTCTGGATCTGATCATGCATCCCTCAGTGATCCTGCCTCCAGATTTGGTCAGTCTGAAGTTCACTGCTTGGCTTCTCCAGTTCCACTGATGGTTAGAGCTCCCCTTCTCCGGTCAAAAAGGTTTTGGTAGTGGCTCACAAGTCTTCCACCAAGAAGCTTTGTTCCAGTAAGTGGAAACATTTCTTCATATGGGCTTCTCAGCATGATCTGGACCCCTTTACTGCTTCAGTCCCTGCCATTTTGAAGTTTTTGGCAGATATTTTTAATCCTGGCACTATTTCTCCGGTAAAGGAACAATTGGCAGCTATCTCCAACTTTCACATAGGAGAGAATTTGGCTTTGGCTTCTTCCAAGCTTTGTAAAGCCTTTTTGAAAGATACCCTTTTACTTGGGCCTCCAGTCAAGGACCCAGTGCCCCCTTGGGATCTTACCCTAGTACTGCAAGCTTTTGTTTCTCCCCCTTTTCAACCAACAGCTACAGTTGACTTGTTCCTATCTTGGAAGACTGCTTTTCTGGTCACTATTGCCTCTGCCAAGAGAGTATTGGAGATCCAGGCCTGGTCTGTCAACCCCCCTTACATGGTATTTCATAAAGAAACTGTTCCCTTAAGAACAAATCCATCATTTCTTCTGAAGGTGACAGTCTAAGATTAACCAGTTTATCAGTCTCCCTGTTTTCTGTATGAACTTCCAGAATAAGGGAAAGTAAATTGCTCTTGCTTGATCACAAGCAACTGCCCTTCTATTTGCATAGAACAAAATCCCTTTAAGTTTGATCAGCTTTTTGTTTCCTTTTCCCGTATCAAAAGTAACTATTGCTTGTTGGATCTCCGTACATTGCGTTGGTCTATTGAGCCAAAGGATTATCCTCACCAGGTCTGTAGCTACTTTTGTGGCCTTTTGGTCTAGGATTTCCTAAGATGACATTTGCTCTGCAGCTACTTGGGCATTGTCGCATACTTTTATCTCATTACAAATTGAATCTCTTTTCCAGAGGCAGGGCATCTCATGGCTCAGCCGTGCTCCGGAACATCCTTCCATGAGGTCTTTCTGGGGCTGTTTGGTAGCTGGGGATTATGTCCTACAGGTTGAAGATCAAATGAAAATTTCAGAGAAATTTCTACTCGCCATAACGTTCCATCTGAGTTGTTGCTTTTCATTTGTCTTCAACCATCCCTCCCTCCTTCCCTGTGCCTTATGGTGGCTGTCTAGTGGACCAGATGGAAGAGGCATAGCCCCCTACTCTGAACCTTTTCCTTCCTTATTGAGCTAATGGGTGCTAATGCCAGTGTTAGGCATTTGATTAGGTTGGGGTGCTACTGTCTACAGCAAACTCTGTCTGAGGAGAGGAGGGTGACTGGTGGTATGGGTAGAGGAGGAGCCTGGATCCAATGTTGAAAAAGGTGGCAGAGTCAGATCTGTATTCCCACAGGTTGAAGACAAATGAAAAGCAACAACTCTGACCCCCCCCCCCCCCCATGGGATGTACTTCATCAAAAACTGATTGTCCCTCCAGGGAAGAATAATTTGAATACAGCTTGGTAAAGCAGTTTGAATTTCACACATGAGTTTTGACATTCCCTGAATAGTGGAATCATTTTGCTTCTGTTCTGTCTGGTGTACAATGAGTAATCATTCTCTCCAAACACTCTTCCGTCTCCCACTTTTAGTGCTTTATCCTTCTGCAGTTTTGTCAAAATCAACTCCTGATTGTAGGATTGCATCTTTACTATTAAAGGTCTAGGATGTTTTCTCATATCCAGGTTTGGAGCATACACACAATGTGCCCCTTCAACTAACATCTCCTGCTGTGGAATGAGTCCGGTTGCTTATTTGTGCTTTTATAAAATTAATGCAGTCTGTTCCTTCCAGCTTCTGTAGTATAGCTGAAAATCTCAGGTTTTCTGTATGTCCTCTGTTCTCTAATTCTGTTTTTTGAAATATCTGAGCAGTCTCGTATTCAGCCAACCTCTTCATTTTGACCTCTATTTTCCAACTTTATTGCCTCATCTGAATATTTAATGCTTCCTCCATCTTTTCTTTTGTTTGTGTTACTCTGTGTTTGGTTTATTTTAACCAGCTCTGTGCAGTTTCGTATCTTCCTGTAGGTTACTGGAATTCCTGTCTGAAGGTTGCATTGTTTTTTTCTGAACAGCTACAAAGCTTTCTGCAGTCGGTGTTTCTTCCTCACTTTTTGTAGCTGTTTTTTTCCCAGGTCTTCTGTATTTTTTCATTGCATCCAGGTAGTACACTTACTAGCCGGTTAATGAAATTTACCCATAAACGCAAATCCACTGGCTGCATCTGCTGAATTCTTCACACGAAGAGCTAGAATTAAGCTGTTACTCAGTTCTCTAAGTTGGCTTCTCCAACTCCATCCACCTTAATGAGTCATTTTTTTTCCACATTGAAATTTACATGTATAGTGCTGGCGGCTGCTGCTGCCATGCTACACATGTTTGGTAAATGGACCTGCTTATTGTAATTAATCTCTCTAATGTGCTCCTTTTAAAACACGTTTGGTCTTGTGTGAAATGCCACATTCAGCTGCTGCTGACGAGAAAGAAAAGGTGTTGAAATGACACTGTTAATCTGAAGTGTAACATTTGCCAGTGACCAGGTATACAAAATGATCCTCAGCTTTTGTACAACTGCAGAACATGCTGTTGCCACAGAGGCATGTACCCCTCGGGTGCTCATCCTGTGGCTGTAATAGGCCTTTAGAGCACTCTTATCAGCCTTGCTCTGCTCTAGGTGATATTCAGGCATTCACCCCAAAAGGCTCCCCTTATTTCCAGGCATTTGTTCAAACCCCAGCTGTATGCTTCAAACACTATGAATCTAATGCATTGATTTGTCTAATTTGAGTATGTACCTATTCCATCACTCAACTCCACAAGATGTGATTTACACAGACCTTTTGTCTCCTTTTACTACTGTAGTAGTTATTCTGTTATCCGCTTCCAAAACAGTTCTGGTTGCTGGTTAATTTTGTATGCTTTTATTGCCACTTCTGCATATTTGTTTAGGGTGCTAGTGGATTATATGTAAAAATTGTTTCGCATCAGTCTGCGTAATGTATAGCTTGTCAGCAAAGCTCTGTCTAGTTATAATATATTTAAATATTTACTTTTATTTTTACTTGTATTACTGGGATAGTCTTGAGTACAAGTGAACTACTTCATCGGAGGCCCAGACAGAAAAGTTCCAGCAATACTTTTGTAATATACAGATGCATAGTAATAAATTTATACAGTAGCTTTGCAAATTTCAGTTGTCATTTTATTTAAAATAGGTTGTACTTCCCTTGTAAATAGCTATGTTTAGGGACTTTTCAAAGCAAATCTTCAGTTACTCTGATCTAAGTTCTGCTGTAATCCTGTGGATCCTATAGCTAAAGTTGCTACCTATGTGTCTAGCTTCCACACTACTTAAATAGTTTTTTTGATAAGGCAGTCCCTATCCACATCAAATGTACTGAGAAATTGTGAAATCCCCTGTAGTGGAATACTCATATAAATCAATTACACAATATGAGAGAAGCTGTTTAATGCTTATATTTTGCCTACCTTGAGTATGTTTAAGCAAACTAACCTAGCTTAAGGCAACCATTATGAAGCTTGGAGTGTGAACTTAAAATGGCCACTAAAACCAAAAATCTTTATCAGGAAGGTTAGAAGCAACACCCAACAATGTTCGGAGCTAGTACACAATACTACTGCACTCTGGCCCAAGGGAGATGGAAAATATCCTAGCTAACAAATTTAGTGCAAATTTTACTCCACCCAGTTAATAGCTGCTCCACATGTTCTGCAATCCCAGCCCACCCCACCCCCTTTAATTACTATGGAACAATATCTCGGCCGTCTCAAAAACTAAGAATATTTCAGCCATGGGCCTTGATAACAGGTTGCCAGATTCAGTGCCAGGTATTATTGCCTATCTGAACTTCTACTTAGCCTCTAATGTAAGCCTATCCACTGGTTACATTCCTGAACCCCGAAAAATATCAATTGCAATGCTGTTATACAAGGGGTGGTCCAAGCATTGACTCTGGAAGTATAGACCCATTAGTCTCACTCATCTTGTATGTAATGCTATGGATTGCATTATTTCGGACCTCATAAGGGCATCAAAACTATCAACCCTGGATCCTCTTCTGTTGGCCCTTGTCAAAGGAAGGCGCTCTGCCTCACTAACATCTAACTTTTTTGAAATGTAACTGATGCAGTGGTTAGAGGTTATACATGCAGTATGTCTAGACCTGGCAAAGGCTTTGACACTATTCTCCATGCAGACTTTGACTAAATCTGAATATAAATCCTTGTACTGTATGGCTAGCCAACTACTTGTCTAACAGAATCCATAGGTTTAGAAACACAGGTGCTGCTTCTGAAAGCAAAAAGTTACTGGCGGTGTACCACAGGGCTCATTTTAGGCCCTCTTCCATTTGGCATCTACTTCTCAGGCATTCAGGCTAGCTCACCAGACTTATGGTTGATGAAGTTTGCAGACTACTGTAAATTGGGTGGTTGATCTTCAACTGACTCAGTTGCTCCATCATGTTTCAGACCATTTTAACAACTGGTGCAAGGACAGTGGTCTCTAAATGTAAAAAAAAAATGTAGTATAGTTCATTTTGGTAAGCATTCAACTTTTAAGGCACCTAAGCACTCTTGTTTCCTTATTTTATCATGTCTCCAGGGTAGTGCAGAAAGCCTTTTATCTAGCTCCTCTCAATTCCCATGAGATCTCCACTAGATCCTAAGAGTTCTTAATTCCCCTTTAATATTTTATCAGACCCTTTATTGAAAGCAATGCACCTTCTGGCATGTATTTGTCGAAGCAAATTGCACATCTTGAGAGACCTCAGAGATGACTGAAAAGATCAGTGATATTAAAAGTCTTCATCATGGGAGACTGGCAACCCGTTCTTTGTATTCAGTCTTTGACTTCTCCATGGAGATTTTTCTAACTTTTTTGAGCCATGGAATAACCAAACCCTATATGACCTCTTAGCAAAATTAGTGGTACCTCAAATACTCTGCTTAAAATAGCTAAGCCATCAGCAGATAACTAGGATATGTTGGCATGCTATTCATATCCTAATGTATTCCTGAGCTCTGGAACAAGCTTCTACTTCCTGTTAAGCAGGGTAGCACCCTTGCCACCTTCAAGGCAAATCTAGATGATTGGTTGAGCAGCCTAAAATTCTCACAATGCATCTAGTCTTGCCCTCCTTCAGGCAAGAGAATTTTTGAATAGGTTTTTGGCTAGGCCTGTAATGGCCTGCAGATTGAGTACTTGGCTGTACATTTTTTATTTGTGAACTATAGCTATAGAAAGCTTCAAGTTTTGATAGCATGCATCCTTTTACACAATCTGCCGTGGCAGATGCTGACATACATTTAGTGGACACTTTTTTTTTTTTTTTTATGGAGTAGTGCTTGTGTGTTTGATATTTTTCAGAAACAGCTATGTAGTACGATTAGAATAACTGCTGAAGAGGAACAGAAAAGTAAATGGAAAGAAAAAGGGTGTCTTGGAAGGTTAGGGTACTGAAGGATGGTAATCAGTGGTGGAGCAGGAGTATAGCCAGGAGATCTTTTTTTGTTAACACTTAAATTATTGTACGTTTACCTTAAGAAATAACAGAAAACCATGTTAACATTTTCCATGTATGTGCATTATACATTAAGTATTTTCTTTAACTATTAGTCCAACATGACATTGCTGAATTCTTGACTTTCCTTATACCTCACTCCTTGTGAACATTATTCTGTACATATTAATACAATTTCCATTATTTGTGTAATTTGCTGCTTCCCTTTTCTAACTATCCCTCTTCCAATTTTCTCTTTTATAGTAAATACAACTGGTTTAGACTCTGTTATCCATTTTCTAGTAATTGTTTTTTTGACAGCCATCAGGATTAAACTTAATGCCTTGCTATGTTAAGGCAATTCAGAACTTGTCTCAGCTCCAAAAGAAAAAAAAATTTCCTTAGTTGCAGGCATTTACTCACCCAAAATTTGAGTACTCTCCCAAAATGTGTTCCCAGTTACTTCTACCTTTCCCATCACACTTCCATAATTTGCTATCTACCTGAGGAAAAATTCTTTAAAGTCTGGCATAGAAAAATATGCAGACACTTCCAAAGATCCTAAACCTTCTGGACTTTGTTAAATACTAGGGAGATGTGCTTTGCTCTCCCTACATTTTTCTCTTGTAAATTGCTTTTACAGTTTCTCTTCCCAGTCTTTAACCTCATATGATTTGTTAGTTATGAAATATTTTGCATGTCATACTAATCCCTTTTTAATCGCAGCTAAAATCTCCACCAGATAAGGTTGTTCACTTAAGATTCCCCTATCCCTTTCTCTTTACCTATACTGTCTCTAGTAGGGAAGTCTCTAGTCTGAAGTCCAAATGTAGTGTTGGTCTCATCCTGGTCTTACCTTCCCCCTCTAGTTATTTGCTCAAAAAACCTTTGTTCCTTTGCCAGTTTTCTCCTGTAGGTTTTATTCTCCTCTTGCCTATTTTCTGTAGCCTTACTTTTAGGCATGCCTGTTGACAACATCTCTTTTCTCCATTCTTATGTTGGCTTGGTTCTTAGATCACTTTCTGCTAGTTAATGAATATGTGTATGGGTGTTATTTTCCTTAAGGATCTGCATCCAAATTCCCACTCTTTCTTGAACCCCTTTTCTGATGCATCATACCTTTCCAGTTTAAATGATCACCCACTTGTGTTATGTATGTGAGCCTTAACTGTGTGGCTCTAAAATCTCTCCAAAACAGATGGCCCTAAACCACCTCCTCCTATTGGAAGGATTAACTTCTCCCACTTAACTCTTGTCTTCCCCGCCCTGTTAAATTCGTTCAACTCTGTCTCTGGTTGATAAAACAAAAATATATCCCTGACTCGTATATAAAACTAAAGGAACTGAAAACTTTCACTATCTTACTAACCACATCCATAAGCAAGAGGTTTCAATTTTTGTATCCTCTGTTTGGTCTCTTCCCACATATCCTGGGACTCCATACTAGAAGCCTCTTTAATCCGTACTCCTAAATACTTCATCTTATTCTGTCACCATAAATGTAGGTATTGCTGAACCAGTTTGTGTGGTACATAATATAGCCTTTGTTTCATCTTTAATTCTATATCCCCAAAAAGACTTGAGACTGCCTCAAAATGTTCCACAGCACTGCTTTTCTGGATGTATCAAGTACAAAATATCAGCAAATAAAGCCAAGTTTTATTGATAGCCGTACCAATTATATCCTTGAAATTCTGACTCCCTGATTTCCTTTGCCAGTGGCTCTAAATATAAAGCAAATAACATATGGGAAAGAGGGTGCCTCTGCCTAGTTTCTCTCCAACAGCACCTTATCAGAGGAACCCTCCAACTTTAATTCTTGCCTGCAGTCCTTCATGTATCCTAATTTAACTTGATTTGCATCAGGGAATGCAAATGCTTCCATTGCCTAACACACATTCGCAGCTTATACACAAACTCTGCATCAAGACCCATTAATGGTAACAGTATTTTCTTACTCTGCTTTCCTTTGGGTCATCATTGTTCTATTAATGCTGTCAAATGTTTGCCTGCCCTCCACAAAACCACACTGATCCAGATCTAGCAACTTTGGTGACACCTTTGCCATTTTTATCTAGTAGAGATGCTTTATAATCGTTGTTTAAAATCAAAATTAGTCTATATGAAGCTGGGTTTGATGGGTCTTTTCTGTCCTTGGGTATTACAGCCACCACAGCATTCTTTCAAGATGTTGATTCTTCCCCTCCTTTTAAAATACTATGGACCTTCCAGATCTTTATCACTTTCTTCCCTTCAGACTTCCACTGGAGTACTGCCTGCTCCTGGTGACATTCCTAAAGATTTGATTATACATCCATATTTTTATCTCCTATTTTAGAACCTCTGCTTCCTCTAGCAGTTAATAGTTGCTTAACAGCAATCTTTCTAAACTCATGCATATTATCCAGATATTCCCATATTTTCTCTTAATCACTCTGCGTTTGCACCTCTTCATGTTCTATGAAATTCCCATTATTCTGCAATACTTGAACCTTTGTCAGCCCCTCTAAGCAGTTCGTAATTTGTCATTTTCATTCATTCCTCAACCGGTTGGTTTTGAATCTGAATCTCGGACACGTCTACCAGATCAGATCCTAGAACTCCCGTGCTCTTCTTTAGCCATGATGCTCCAACCTAACATACAATGGATATAAAGTGGTTTATCATCATAATGTCATAATGTCTAATAGTCATTTGGTCGAAAAATAACATCCCAACCCAAAACATTGAATTATCAAAATGTGTACAATCATTACATTGAAAAAGCAATGAGATCAACTCTACTATTTTGCAGGGGCACCCCCCCATGGGGGGACTGTGCCCCCCACCCCCTACTTAAATATAGCAAATCTGAGATCGCACTACAGTGCAGAAATGGGGAAATTTGATAATTTCAATATTGAGTTTAGAATAATTTTATTTCAACATTTTGATCATTCAATATAGTGTTCAACCAATTCAGTTTCAACCATTTAGCATTCAACATTATGATGGTAAGCCATGTAAAGTGTACACATCCCTGTAAAATGCCAGATTTTTGTGATATAAAGAGACCAATAAATAATTTCAAAACTTTTCCTATCTTTAATGTGATCTGTAACCTGTACAATTCAATTGAAAAACCAAGTCAGTTAGGGGAAGAAATGTACAATAAGCTGGTTGCATAATTGTGCCATCCCTTAAACTAATACTTTGTTGAAGCACCTTTAGATTTAATTACAGCATTCAGTCTTGGGTAGGAGTCAGCATGGCACATCTTGACTTGGCAATATTTGTCCACTCTTCCTTGATAAACCACTCCAAATCTGTCATTGCGAGGGCATCTCTTGTGCGCAGCCCTCTTCAGGTCACCCTATAGATTTTCTATTGGATTTAGGTCTGGGCTCTGGCTGGGACATTCCAAAACTTTAATTTTCTTCTGGAGAAGCCATTCTTTTGTTGATTTGGATGTATACTTGGGATCATTGTGCTGAAAGGTGAAATTCCTCTTCAACTTTCTAGCAGACGCCTGAAAGTTTTGGGCCGAAAGTGACTGGTATTTGGGGAACTGTTCATAATTCCCTCCACCTTGACTAAAGCCCCATTTCCAGCTGAAGAAAAGCAACCCCGAAGCATAATACTGCCACCACCCTGCTTCACCATGGGGGGTGGTGTTCTTTTGGTGATGTGATATGAAGTGTTTTTCCACTAAACGTACCTTTTGAATTGTGGCCAAAAAGTTCAACCTTGGTCTCATCAGACCTGAACACATTTTTCCCCACATGCATTTGGGAGACTTGATGTATTTTGCAAATTTTGGCCACCTGGCCTGGATGTTGTGTAAGAAAAGGCTTCCATCTTGCAACCCTACCCCATAGTACAGACATATGGAGAATACGGGAGATTGTTGTCACATGGAGTACGCAACCAGTACGTGCCAGAAATTCCTGCAGCTCCTTCAGTTTTGCTGTAGGTCTCTTGGCAGCCTCCCTGACTATTTTTGTCTGGTCTTTTCATCAATTTTGGAGGGACATCCAGTTCTTTGCAACGTCCCTGTTGTCCCATATTTTCTCCATTTTTTGATGATGGTCTTCCCTGTGTTCCATGGTATATATCCAGTGCTGTAGATATTTTTTTGTACCCGTCTGACTGATACCTTTCAACAGTGAGATCCCTTTGATGCTTTGTAAGCTCTCTGCGAATTTTGCTGTCGCAGGCAACTGAGTAATTGTCAGGAAAATCCAATTAGGACAACTGAACTTTATTTGGGGTTAATCAATCAGTCTCTGATAGGTGTGTAACCAAGAAAACTGAATGCTTTAAATCAGAAGGTGTTTCAACAAAGTATTAGTTTAAGGGTGTGCACACTTCTGTGCATCCAGCTTATTGTACATTTTTTATTTTTTTCCCCTAAAGGATTTTTGTTTTTCAATTGAATTGTACAGGTTATAGGTCACATTAAGTGTGGGAAAAGTTTTGAAATGACTTTTATTGTGGTTTCATTTTTTATATCACAAAAACCTGGCATAGGGGGTGTATACATTTTTTATATCCACTGTACCCTTAGATCTTGTTTGCTGCCTTTGGGTTTCTGACGCAGGTTTCTAGCTCTCGAGCTTTTGGTGCAATATTCAGATTTTTTTTTGTTTTTGCTGGTCACTTAATTTTGGTATTTTAACTTTCTCCCTCACATAATTGGCTATTCTTGACATTCCTTCCTCTTCATTTAGTGTTAAGTTACCGTTTTTGGTACTTTTATTACCATAGCTGATATTCCTTTGTACTCTTTAGAGTACTTTGCCATTGTTGGTAGTTTCTTTTCTATTCCTTTCTCTGTGTATATAAGATTTTCACTATTGGTATTGACAATTTTTTTCCCTTGTAGCATAAATTCTTTTGGTTCTTAGACTTTTCAGCCAAGACATTCTGCTTGTTGTATTTACTTTAGTTCCAAGCTTAAGATGTCATAGAAGCCCTATTTGTTTAAAAAGTATATTCCCTGTGAGCAAAGGATCACAAATTCTGATGCCCACAAGGAATAACGTGTATTGTTTCAGTTATCTCTCAATACTGTTTGGCATTTGCTCAGGATTTAATACTAGGGCCTTGATTAACTGTAAAAACAAGTTAATTCTGCAGGGTCTGTTAACCTCTACATCTTCATTGATGGCTTGTGCTCAAACCCCTTCAAAAAAAGTAAAAAAAAAAAAAAAAAATCTAAAGTTGGGTCTCAATCTAAGGAAAAGGAGTCTGTCTGCTGCTGATCCCTCAAAGGACCCCCCTACCAAGATCCAGAAAAAGTTGGTTCTGTTGGTCTCCGATTGGACAGCTTGACGTTCAAGGTCTCCATGGATCTGTACCCTTCTGCTTTCATTGGATCCTATTTCATCTAGGCTTCCCTCCCTACTCCTAGAAGTGTCACCTTGAAGGCATTCTAGATTTCCTTCCTCCTCTCTCTGAACTTCCAGAAGCCTTTCAGAAGCAGATGCGAGCAGGACAATGAAGTTCCTAGAGCACAGATACAGATGGGTGTTCTGGCTCCAAACTCTTCCAGGCTTGAAAGTTGACTGTTCACTTCCCATTTGATATTTTTCTCTGGTCCATCCTGTTTTTGAGCCATTTGATCAGAGATCCCTCTGCATTTCTACTTCGATGATAAGAATGTTTCCTCTTTGACCCCGATGGTTCCCCTGAGCTGACCAGCATAGTTTGAGAGCCAGAGGGGAGAGAGCTGAAGCATTGGCATTGGAGCCATGTGTTTGGTGTTGACTCCAAAGCTTTTGGAGCCTCTGTGCTAGATGTCTCTGGTCCAGTCCAGCTCCTGGTGGAGTGCTGATGGGGTTGCAGGATATGATCTGAGAGATTCCAACTTTAGCCATTGACTTCTGTTTTATCTAGGCGTCTGCTTTTTAGGTTATAGAAAGGGATTTCTCTATGCCTGGAGAACAGACATCCCTGCCTCCATTGGATCAGACAACCCTACCTCATACTTTTCTGTCTTGAGCCTCTGCCATCCCTTTTACTGGGACAGCTGACCTGATTTAGCCTCCAGCCAGTCCAGGGAATTCTCTTCCAATACTTCCCAGAGCCCCCCACTGAGGAATTCCTTAGAAGAGAACATGTAAAAGAAAGCACTTAGATTCCCCCTAGGAATCTTTCACAGTGGACATAGATTTTGATGAGGGGGAGGGTTCTCCCAGATCACCACATGATTGTCTCCTTTGGTGACATCCTTGGAGCTCTTGAAACAAAAAGGTGATTGGTCGTCTGATACCTCTCTCTCAAGAGGAATCTGCTCCTGTATGCTTTTGGATCTGGCCCATCTTCTTGGGTGACCACCCTTTCCAATGAGCGCTCTGACTTTATCTCCAGGTAACCATAGGTGGACCTGGACACTTCAGCAGATACCGAAAAGATTGGTTAACATTCTTACATCACCCCCTCCCTTGCAAAAGACCCTGTGCCCTGAAGCAAAGGAGTACCTGTTGATGCCATGGTTGTGGCTGCAGCTGCAAGAAAGGAAGTCTGACCAGTTTCGTTTTCTCGTACCAGATTAGGAAATCCATTATCTAAAGATGTGTTTCTGTTCATATGTTGCAGTAGTCTTCACATGTGGGATTCACTGCTAAAGGCTGTCCTAATGTTCGGCTAGTATACAAAAGACTTAACCACTGCAAAGTACTTGGGACGTCACATGTAGGCCAGCACCCAGCATAGGCCATAAAAGTGATGCCTGCACATATCCCTAGAACTTCTGTGCTGCTAGTCCAAACGCCATCTCCAGTAGTCTCTGCTAGCCCAAGTTGTTTGCTGAATATAAGAGATTCAGTTAAGTGCCTTGTTGTTTTTTTCTTTTATTTTTCGATACGATTTTGCTGTGAGGTTTCATGTCATCCAAAAAATCCAAATGCCAGTGTGGAAGACAAATTCCACATAATCACCATCAGTGTCTTTTCTGCTTAGGGCCCAACCATGTCCATAAGTCTTGCCCTATCTGTAAATTTTCATTCCTAAGAGACTACGTAGCCGCTTTATTAATTATTTAGAAAATCAGATTGAAAAGGTTAACATGCAACGTTATGGAGGGCACACCACGGTCTTCTGCTGAGCCTGCTATGAAAAAGTTTAAGAAAGTTGGGCCTGAAGCTTTAGCTAAACCTCCCCTTCAGGATGTCTGTCAAGGCTCATGTAGGTCGGGAGACCCATCCTGATTTTGGCTGTAATCTTAAGGCAAGTACCATTTTGTAGGCTACAAGGGATCCTGACATTGGCACATCCTCTGAGGCTATGCAGACGTCCACTTCGGACGAACAGGTGAAACCAAGGCTCATTATTTCAGAAGGCCCCTTGAGGTATTACACAAATTTTAGTACAGGAGAATGTACTGACTGTCAGAATGTAGGCTTATGTTGGGTCCCTCCACTTTTCACAGGGCTGATGTTCCTCTTGAAGAAGCAAAAAACAAACATTTCTCTGCTCCTCGGGAACCATCTGCTGTTTGGCAAGCTTTCACACAGGGCTTGTTCAATGCCTTTATGGCTGTTAAAACCTCCTTCGGGTGTTTCTCTTCCTAGCCTTCCTTTTACTTCCTCACCACAGAAATGGAGGAGTGTGCAGGATTCTTCTGATGAGGATTCCTCAGAGGAGGAATCCTTTGTCTACTCTGCTCAGATTGTCCTGCTTGAGTATGCCTCCCCTGAGGAAGTCTGACAGTGTCTCCTGGTGAAGATAGCACCTTTGTGGATATTATTACCATGATGAGGCAGTGTTTTAAGTGGGACTGCTGTCAGTTTTCTGAGGTGTGGAAACGGTACTATGACTTGCTTCAAATAGATTCTCCCTGTCCTTCAGCTGTACCTCCAGTTTTAGCAGCTTTTCTTGATGCCTTCTCTTCTGCATCAGACTCCGGACTCTCAATCCCCCTCCCCCTAAAAGGCCAGACAGGTTCTATAAAGTTGCTGATTACATTTCTTTACAAATGTCCAGTAGCTGTTTCTGTGGCTGCTGATAAACTAAGACTATTGCCATCTACTTCTCGCTCCCCTTCAGATAGAGTAAGACCATGGAAAGGTTGGGTAAAAGGTTAATACCTCAGCCAGCCTATTTTTCCTTGCCATCTGTTACCAAACCCCCTATAAGCAAGTATGCATTGGGTCTCCTTTCACATGCTTCTCAGCTTCTCTGTGACCTTCTTGAATCAGAAGTTGTCACTGCTTTCATCATTTCTGGGGAGCTTCCGTCCAGGTGGCATGCCACTCCATTAAATGCAACTGTAATGCAGCTGAAGCATCTGCTTAGAGCGGCTGCATATGACTCTGTTTTGAGGTGTTGCTACTGGTTGAGGCTTCAACCACTTCCAGATGACTGCGAAATTAATGGATGCTTCCTTAGATGAGGCTTTGAGGCTGCAGCAGCAGATTTGTTCATTACAAGAGAGAGGCAACGAATTACAAGACCTAAAGTACATCTTTGTGTCCCCAGTTCGTAAATTCCAAAGGAATTACCCACTTAAAACTCCTTTTGTTAGGAAACAATCTCGCACTCATTCAAGAAGTAAAGAAGGGCGTTAGGAAAACCATCGCTTTCAAACCCGCTCATCCTGGTGGTGCCCAAAAGCAGCCTTTACCAGACAAGCCAGAAAGTCTGTGAACAACCTTTTCTCAGCCTATTTCGTCTGCGTCTTTCCTTGTCCCTTCCAGTCTGGGTGCATATCACTCAAGATTCATAGGTCCCCCTCCATTATCTGCAAAAGTTATTTCATGGTGTGGGAAACTTTTGCACCTTTCATGGGTATTCCTCCACCACCTTGAGAAGAAACTACAATTCTTCCCAGAGGTGCTCTAGGTACTGAAATGCCAAGGAACTATTCAAGAAGTTCCATTGCACCAAAAGAGGAAGAGGTTTCTACTCCAGGATGTTCCTGGTTCCCAGGAAAGATAGCCCTTGGAGGAGACCAGTTCTGGATATTTTACACCAACACTTTCCTAAAGGTACCAACCTTCCACATGGTTTCTCTGCCTACCTTGTTTCCCCTCATCCTTCCACAGGCTTTTATAGTCTCCCTGGACATCAAGGTTGCTTAACTTTACATTCCCATTCATCCGCTTTTCAGGAAATATTTGTGTTTTTCTGTTGCTTCATCACATTTTCAACTCTGCTTTGTTCTTTGGTCCGTCTATGGCAAGGGTATTTACTAAATGCTTGGCTGCTGTGATTGCTTATTTCAGACTCCAGGGTATACCGATCTTTCCATATCTGGACGATCTTTTGTTCTGGGCACTTCTTCCACAGACCTTAAAACAGTATCTGTTTCACTATTTTCTTCTACAAAGACTGAGTTTCACAATAAACTTCAATCTTTCCTCGCCCCATCACAGGACCACATCTTCCTGGGGTGCAGAATCTAGGCAGATGGAATGATAGTCTCCCAGCTTCTCCAGAAAATTCTGTCTAACCAAATTCCATGAGCACCTTCCCTTGCAGTCTCTTACAACCAGGGCATTTTTCAGTCTTCTAGGATTTATGGCATTCACTATCCCCATGTTACGTCTGGCCAGACTTCATATGAGAGAATTTCAGTGGTCTCTCAAGTTTGAAGCCAGCATGTACAACCACTGGACTTTTTCCCTCGCCCTCCTTGTTTGAATAGGGAATTTTGTGGATTCAGCAGATTTTCCTGAACACAGGCCTTCCTTTGCATCCTCTTTCAATTAAGGAGTTCACAAATGCCTCAAACTTCGGTTGGGCTAGCCTTTGCATCCCGGAAGGTTCAAGGCCTTTGGCCACCTTCTCAAAGGACGGAGACATAAATATAAGAGGAGGAGCCCTGCTGTTGGCTCTACAGACCTTTCACTCTTTCATCCAGGTCCTCTAAAACTGTTCTTTGGTATGTAAACAAATGGCAGGGGGGATCATACCTTCTATGCAGGCTATCCCTAATGGCTTAAGAACTGGCTATTCAATACCAGGTCACCCTTCAGGCAGTGCACATCTCCAATCAAAATGTAGTGGCAGACTGTCTGAGCAGGTCCATGACTCAATCCCACGAAAGGATGCTTTGCAGAAGTTTCTAGACATTGTCCACTGGTGGGATATTCAAGTAAATCTCTCTGCCTCCCATTTGAGCAGACAACTTGCAAATTTTGTGCCGGAGTTCCAGACCTTCTGGTGTTGAAAGGTGGGTGCTCTCTTTCTCATGGAAGGAGATGCTTCTCTATGCATTCCCCTTTCCTCTTTATTCAGAAAGTTCTGTTGAAAATTCATCAGGACAAACAAAAATTCTTGCTGGTTGACTTTTGGGCAAGACTGCATTGGTTCCTCTTCTGCATTTTGCCAAGGACAATCAAGTTTTACCTCACAGGGTGGATCTTCTCACACAAGACAAAGGGATCTCTTGTACACCCACACCTGTCAACTCTGCATCTGATACTGTGGGTGATAGGCTTCTGATTCCTTTCAGACACCTCAGAGAACATGTTTAGGGTTCTGCAGGAGACCAGAAAACCAAAATACTAAGAAAACCTACTCTTCCAAATGGAAGAGCCTTTCCATCTGGTGTCTTACTCGGAAACTAAAGCCACTTTCTGTGGATGTCCCTGTAGTTTTATCTTGTATGAAGTGCTGAAGGCTGGGTTGAGTTATTCCTCTGTGAAAGCTCATCTATCAGCCATTTCTGCTGGTCTGCCTTCGTCTCCTCCTTTGACCTCTAAATTGGAGGTTAAATTTCCTTAAAAGCATCCTTCACATCAGGCCTCCCAGGAAGTCTGTTCCTCTTCCTCTGTATCTCAGTTTTGTCTTGGAAAAATTCACTGTGGCTCTATTTGAACCTGCAGCTACTCTGCAACACTTTACTTGAAAGACTTGTATTGTTAGCCCTCACTTCAGCCTGGAAGGTGTCCAAACTTCAAGCCTTGATGGCTTCTCCCTCCCTGGTTTTCCATAAGGACAGGGTTTCCTTTTGTACTAACCCTTATGTCCAAGGTGGTGAATAAATTGTCCCTTAACCAGTCTATTCATTTGCTCACTTTTTCCCCTATCCACAATCATCTAGTGAGACAGTTCTACACTCTTTGGATGTGCATTGACGGCTCTGATTTTACTTGGATAAAACTAAGGCTATCCGGAAGTCTGATTAGCTGTTTGCTTTTCATCCCGGGGCTCTGGGATGACAGTTTCCAAGCAGACCATTTCCACTTGGATTTCTAAGGCTATTTCTTTTTGTTTTCCATGGTAAGAACCTTTCTTCTGTTAAGGCTCATTGTATGAGGCTGTGGCTTCAGGTGCTTTTTTCAGTGATTTGGATACTAACTCCATCCTGGGAGCAGCTACCTGGTGGTCTATTCATACCTTCCCTAAACAGAAACTGGATGGCATTTCCAAATCTAGGGCTGGCTTTGCTAGAGACCTTCCTTTAAGTGCCTGTGCTACTTCCCTCTCCCTTTCTTCATGAGCTTTGGTACTCTCGTGTTAAGAATACAAAAATAGGACATAGGATAATTGTGTAATCTTATAACTATAGATGTCCTCTTCTGTTATAGTATTCTGTTCCTCACTTCCTTGGAAGCATGCTTTCCTCCTTTTGTTCCTTAAACTGGTGTTCTTACTGGGGTATCCAGTTTTGAGGATGGTACGTACAGATGTTACTTCATGGCCTACACTGGCTGCTGGCCTGTGTGACATCCCATGTACTTTGCAGCAGTTTGTCTTTTGTATACTGGCTGAACCTCGTGACCACCTTTGGCAGTGAATCCCACACGTTAAGAATGCTGCAACATAGAAAAGGACATTTGTGGTTATGGTGAGATTTTACACAAATATTGTTTACATTGGCCAAATGGTTGATTGTATAATCTTTGTCTATGCTAAACTTGGTTTCTTTACCAAAACCTCCTAGAGCTCATTCCAGAAGATCATTGGTGGTTTCTTCAGCTTTTTGGTCCAGAGCATATTTAGATATTTATGCAACTGCACCTTGGGCTAATCACCGTACTTTCATTGCTAATTCCAAGTTGGATTTGATTTCCAGGAAGAGTGGCCTTTGTCTCAGCAGTGTTTTGGAATATCCTTCCATAAGGGCCTCCCAAGGTTACAGTAGCTGAGGACTCTGTCCCATCAGTTGAGAAACAAATGAAAATGACATCAGATAATTATGTACCCGCAACATTCTGTCTGTGTTGTCCTTTTTCATTCAACTCCCTACCCACCTACCCTCTCCTTTTTGCTTCTGGTGAGATCCAAGAGTTATGGGACCCTCTGTTCCTTGTTTGAGCTCCAGCTTCCTTTTGTTTTCTTTTCTACTTCTGGTGTCTTCTGTAATACAATTTTTTATATTTAGGGACAGCAAACTCTATCTGAGGTATGTTGGGTAAAGGGAGGAGCTCTGCAGTTCTAGGATCCAGTGATCTGGTAGAAGTGATGGTCTGATCTGAGTCTTGTATCTGAACTAATCTGTTGAATGAAAATGGGCAAACAGATGGAACACCACGGTGAGTATATAACTTTTTTTCTTGTTTCTACATTATTTTTACACTTGTCAATTGTCTGATCTGTCTCGGCCTTGTGCAAAAGCGTGTGGCCTCCAACCAAGTTCTTTGGCATTCTACTCTTCCCAGAATGCACTTCACCATTGCCTCAGATTTGGTTTGTCACTTTGCTGGACACTTGGTCCTTTTGCTAGCTCTGGGCTTAGTGATAATTTTTTGTAAATTTTCTTCATAAAGTTAGTTTTTCTCTTAGTCTTTGCTGTTAAAATTTTGTAGTTTTTATACCGTTCCCATTGGTTAGCCTTTTATCCTTTTCTATCCCTTTCTAAGTTTGTTTTTTTATTTAGGTGCATTTTTCTGCCTTTCATTAGAACGGTTTTCTTTTTGCTAGTTTTTAGAGTCCATTTTTTAAATTTAGGACTTCTCTAGCTTTCTTATTCTTAGAGAGATATAATTTAGTTTTTACATCATTCAGGTTTGTGGTGTGTTTGTGGGTTATATCAATAGTTTTCCTTTAAAAATGTTTCAGTAAGACAAGGGAGATGGGCCATTAGGGTTTAAAAAACGTTCTCAATGTGAGAGATACCTTTAAGTGATTCCCATGATCTGTGTGTATTGTTTAGGGCCTTTACATCTACAGATGTCCTGTAGCATTTGTCACACCTTCAACTAAAGGTCTGTCCTAGAAAGGCTTAACAAATTGATTTTTAAAGGCTTGATTCAAGGCCCATTTGCTGAAGCCATTTCAGCTGGCAAGTAGTTCTCAAAATCCACTTGGTCTTCTCCCTCTCAGAAATGAAAAACTGAGACCTACGGCGCCAACAGAATCATTGGAGCTGGCAGGAAAAATAGCAGTCTGCTCCAACTGCTCTTTTGGAGCAGTCACCCCTCTGATCCGAGGAGACTTCGGAGCCTTCTAAGTTATTGACTCCAATTTCCTCAGCTCCTGTATTTGGAGCCATACTGAGCCGATCTCCATCATTAGGAAGAATATCTTCTCGGCTGCCATATTTTATATTGGAGATCACCGACCTGTTCAACCAGGAGTGTCTGACTATGTGGATAGGCTGGCTGAGGCTTTTGAAGACACTGGTTTTAGCCAAATTACTGCTGGATCAGAGCCTACGAGATTCAGATCCAACAAAGTCGCTCCCTTCTCTTGTTTCTCTGACTTGTTTCTTGAGCTCTGAGCAGGAAGATTCGGAAGTCCAGATTGTCGGATCAGAGACTCACTCTGTCTTCTGCTCTGACTTCAGCTCTGAGCTCCTCTGCTCTTTTGGAGCAGGAGGAATCTTAGAGCCTTTGTGCTCTGCCTGGACCTGGGGGCAGGGATCCAACTTTTTCTTCAAATCTGACCTTGCCTCTCGGGTCTTCCGCACGGCTGAGCTGTGCTCCCATCTCTGTCTCGGATCTTCCTTGGATCACAGGGGATCCTCTGCTCTGATGCTGCTTTAATCCGCTCTGGATGGTTCCTCTGATCAGGGGCAGGGGGCATTTGAGGTGAGAGCTTTGACTGCTTCTCAGTCAACGGTCCAATCTTCCAAAGATCTCCCTTCCCCATCCCCTTCCTGTGCATTCTATCTTTTACTCCTTCCATAGGGACAGAGGCATCCCAAGTCCTCCCAGGATGTCCCTAGAGAGACCCCCATCTCTTCTGAAACTTCTCCAAAGTATCCCACTCAAGAAGTCCCTTGGAACCTTTTTCATGGGGAAGCTGCTGTAGCTACCATAAGAGTTCAATTAGCTGAAATTTCAATTTTTCAGTTATGGTTCCCCACTCATGCCCAGTAAACTTTGCAAAACCTTTGACAGGAGTTGCTGAGGCCATCTTATAAAAGTCCATCTGCCCGTTTGGACTTGAATTTTGTATTATCCCATTTGACACACTGAGCCTTTGGCAAATTGATTTGAAATTTAGCTTAAACAATTTTTCAAGTAGCTATTACTTCTGTCAGAAGGATATCTGACTTGCAAACTTATGTAAAGTTATGTACTTAACATTATGTTCCATGTGTTGTCCATCTCTGCCTTTATTCTCTCAATCCTCCCACCTTCCTAGAGTCCTGCAAGAACAGGTGATAACAAGATCTTTCTTGGACTCCCTGTTTGAAATGTTTCTTGGAGTACATTGTATGGTATTGCTTACTGTCCTTTTTTTATAATTTCTTGCTTCCTTATTTGGCAAACAAGATCTGAGGCAATGGCAAAGTGCATTCTGGGAAAGGTAGAATGCCCAAGAGCTTAGGTAGAGGGCACAAGCTTTTGCATAAGGCCAAGATGGATCCAACTGATCGGATCCAACACCATATTTGAGAAGAAAGGCAGAGATGGACAACACACATGGAACGTTATGGTAAGTACATAACTTTTTTCATTTTATCCCACTCATTAACTAGAACGTCTGAAAATTTGTTTCCCCTGTTAAGTCTCGAATAATTTTCACTTTCTGTTCCTTAAATTCCTCTTTAACAGGTAGGTGGGAAAGCTAGTGGCTCATTTTTCTTCATTACCCTGTATTTTTTAGTTTTTCAGTTATAGGCTGTGTTTTCCGTCTTGTTGTTGAGTTAATGTACTCCTTAAATATTTTATTCTAATCCTCTGAGTCCATTTGTTATTTTTTCTCCTAAATTACTGCAAGTCATCCCTTATACCAAAGCTGAAGCTTGAACTACGTTTTTCTGAACAGCTGTGGGATTCTTCCCAGTCGATGGTTTCTCTCCACATTTTCAGGTTTTTCTTTCAGGTTCTCTAAATTTCCTCTTTGCTGTTGTCCAGGCAGTGTACATACTAGCCAGTAATTGAATTTTGCTAAAAACAGTCACTGGTTATCTGTTCACACTGCAAGAGTTGAAATTAAGCTATTGCTTAGTGTACAGTCATATTGGAAGTCCCATAGCAAAGTAATTAAAAAATGATGTGATTGAGATCCAGAAGTAGGGAGTTTCACATTGTAGAGACAGGAATATAAGGAGTTTGCGGTGTAAAGGTGTATATTAGGGTGGTATTGATCAGGGTTCTTGACGTTTGTGCAAATCCTAGCTGGGAGAGGTGTTGAGTGAGGCACCTGTAGCCAAGAGAGTGGTTTAAGAGCCAAAAAGTGGTGTGGTTTATATTGTATATTAGCGGTGAATTCAGCTATTTAATTGTAGCATTAAGAATGCTAGAGGCTGTTTTCTTACTGGAGTGAGGCTGGGTCTGATACTGTACAGTTCTCCCAATTTTTTTTGTTTTTGACCACTTCTCTTGTGTGGATATCAGTTTTGAGGTTTTTTCAATCGTGACACCAAACAGTTTTGTATGGGATACAAGTTTGACATGAGTGTTGGTGAGAATCCAGCCAGTGGTGGAATAATATTAAATCATTCAAAATTGAATAGCCAGATTTATACACCACACATTGGGAGGGGGATCTGCTCCAATTAAACAGTGACACAACAGTAAAATATTTGTGTATTTTTGAGGTTAGCATAATGGTTATGTTTTTCTCCAGTATACAACATGTACAAACATGCAGGTCTTTAGTAAATGTTAACACATGTTTGTTAACTTATTGCTGTAACTCGTGTGCCTCGTTAATGCCTCAGATTTTGGGAAGGGGTTTGTGCCTTTACTGTGAATGGATTTTGAAATGTATTTCTGTAACCAAGAACTAAAAATTGACATGTCTCTTCCTGCAAGCTATAAATCAGCCAAGGATGTTCAAGCACTTGTAAAGAAAGTACTTGATGTTCTTCATCTCACATTGCTGCAGTCCTTACATATGGGGTAGTCCGCTGTCCTCGGTCGGCCCGAATACCAAAGTATTAGGCTGACGTCGGTCATGGCGCTCAGAACTGACAGAGCTTCAGGGTACAAAAGCGCATGACCGACGTCATATCCCCAGTCTTTTTTGCCGCATGGTCTGATGCAGAAGCAGCGTTGCAAGTGCCGTTCGGCGTTCTGAAATTTTTCGTGTTCGGAGTTTCAGACCGAATCCAAGTTGGCTAAGTACCCGTTAGAATATTTTGTTTTTTTCTTGCCTCAGTTATTTACCGGATGTCAGAAAAAGTGAATAATTGTATTTCTTGTGGGAAACAGATACCTCATAGGGATTATCATTCTTTGTGTATTCCTTGTTTGGGTCCTGAGCACGACGTAGTCGGGTGTCGCTTTTGTGCTAGGTTTAATAAGCGCACCATAAAACAAAGGTTAGATTGCGCTAGGCTGGTCTTCGGTAAGCGGTGCAATTATAATATGCCGTCGGATCCTCTGACGCCCGCTACCGCGAAGAAGCGCAAAGACAAAACTGTTAAACCCAGACAGGATGAGTCGTCCGTTC
Source organism: Protopterus annectens (assembly GCF_019279795.1). Taxonomy (NCBI): domain Eukaryota; kingdom Metazoa; phylum Chordata; order Ceratodontiformes; family Protopteridae; genus Protopterus; species Protopterus annectens. Next base: position 224,834,606 of record NC_056725.1, on the reverse strand, counting down.
CGGACGTCGGTTCTTTAGAGGCTTCGGTGGAACCGGTGGTTCTGGCGGAGGCTTCATTTGAGGCCCAGGGGGAGACTTTGATTTTGCAAGATGTGGCCTCTTAGGAGGCAGGTCAGGCTGAGGGGGCTTCTCAGGTTACTGTTCTCCCTTCCCTTCCTAAGGTGGTTAGGCCTTCTCCTTCTGTTTCCAAGGCTTCTTCCAAAGGCAGGACTGGTTTATCTTCTTCTGGTGTCAGTCCTAGTTCAGCAGGGTCTGTGCCTAAGAAGCACATGCTTAAAATGGCAGAAGATTTGATTACTCTGATTAGAGGTTCTATGCCCCCTCCTGATAAGAGGCCTAGGGTGGAGCCAGAGTTGGAAAGTTTGGATCAGGCCTCTGATGATTCAGAGTCTTCGGCCGAAGACATTCAGGATTTCACTCCTTATTCTGATTCTGATGCAGAGGATTCCACTCCTTCTGCTTCTCCTCCAGAGGATTTTTCTTTTTCAGAAACACTTCATTCTATGAGGGAACATTTTAAGTGGGAAGGTCAGGATTTCTCTGATTCACGGAAGAGGCTTAGGGAATTTTTGTTTTTACCACAGCATAGACCCTTGGCTATACCCCCTGTTTTGGATGTTCAAGATGTGTTTTCAGAGGCTTCCCTTAATCCTGATTCTCTGCCTCCTGCGCCAGTTAAACCGGATAGGTATTACAGGGTGCCTGAGGCTCATAAATACCTTTATAAGAGTCCTAGGGCAGACCCAGAAACTATTAGCCAGGGACCTAAGGGTGTCAGGGCCTCCGTTGTAAAAAATCCAGTTCCTCTAGATAAAGAGGCTAGAGCTTTGGATAGATGGGGTAAAAAGGTGTATACCTCTTCTACTTTAGCAATGAGGGCTTTGAATTGCCAGTTTCATATGTTGAAGTATCAGAATTTTCTCCTTACTCAATTAAAATCTAAGGTGGATGCTCTGGCAGAAGGCATAGAGTGTAAAGAATTACAGGATTTGGTACATGTCTCTGAACAGGTGGGTAAGCATTCTTTACAGTGTGGTTTTGATGCTTTACAGGCCTCTTCCAGGGTGGCTGCCACTGGTTCAGTTCTTCGCAGGCACGCCTGGCTTAAGGATCAGAATTTGTCAGAGCATGTTAAGACCAGGATTTTGGATGCTCCTTTACAGTCTGAGGTTTTGTTTGGTCCACCTGTGGAGTCAGTCTTGAAGAAAATGGAAGACAAGGCTAAGTCTATGCAGACTGTTAAAGATTTTTTGCAGGTGCAGCCTCCAAAGTTTAGTAGAAATTGGCCTACTAAGGGGTGGGTGTATCCTTCCTCTGATTCTCAGTCTAGGGGTAGATCTAGGCGTGGTAGGGGCAGAGCTCAGAGTACCTTCAGGCCTAGAACATGGAGTTCACCTGCACAATCTTCGGGTGAGGGCAGGGGCCAGTCCTTTCGTAAACAGGCCCAATGACCTGCATTTTCAGCTGCCAGATTCTTCTTGCCTGGCAGCACCTTTGGGAGGAAGGTTGGCACTCTTCAAACACAACTGGCTTTTGATCACCCAGGACAAATGGGTACTGGACATTATAAACCAAGGTTACAAGTTTTATTTCCATACCTTGCCTCCTTTCAAAGGCATGCCAGACGTTCCTCCTCAGCAAAGGCTAGAGGCTCACAAGCAGATTTCTTTACTTCTTCAAATGGGAGCTGTACAACCGGTTCCTCTGTCAGACGTGGGCCTAGGATTTTATTCTCGCCTGTTTCTAGTACCAAAGAAAGGGAACACGTGGAGACCGATTTTGGATTTATCTATCCTCAACATATATCTGGACATCCCAAAGTTCAAAATGTTGACGTTACAACAACTTTTACCTCTGCTGGGCAAAGATCATTGGATGGTAACACTGGACCTCAAAGAGGCTTATCTAAATGTTCCTATCAGGCCCAGTTGCAGAAAGTACCTGCGTTTTCGGACTGGGACTTTTCATTATCAGTTCTCTGCATTGCCCTTTGGCTTATCTACTGCGCCCAGAGTGTTCACAAAGGTTCTGGCTCCAGTGATAGCCTTCTTCAGGTTAAGAGGAATACAAATTTATCCTTATTTGGACGATTGCCTGATTCTGGCTCAAGACAAGGACGAACTTCTTCATCATCTGCAGTATGTGATGGCAGTGTTAAGGTGCCTAGGGTATTCTGTGAACGAAACAAAGTCCAGTCTAGTACCCTCTCAGGACATGTGCTTTCTGGGTGTGAGACTGAATACAGCATCCCAGATGGCCTTTTTGACCCCGGACAAACAAAAGAATCTTTCTCTTCCATCAATTGTGTCTTCGGTCCAGGCTGACTGCAAGGACAGTTCTTCAAGCCTTGGGGTTCATGGCATCTTGTATTCTGGTGCTTCCCAATGCCAAACTGCATATGAGGAAGCTTCAATGGTATCTCAAAAATGTATGGACACAACACTGCCAAGATCTGGACACTGTCATTCAGATAATACCTTGCATTCAAAAGGAATTTTTGTGGTGGGCTCAGGAATGTCACCTAAACAAGGGACTCTCTGTGACCCGACCAGAGGCGAGTCAGATTCTAACGACGGATGCCTGACATAGCTTGGGGAGCACATCTCAATGGAAAATGGGTACAAGACACGTGGCCTGCCAGACTTCAACATTTGCATATCAACTTGAAGGAGATGTTAGCAGTCCAATTTGCATTGATGGCTTTCAAGGATTTACTTCTCCCAGGACAGGTGTTGATTCAAACAGACAACACAACTGTCATGTGGTACATCAACAAGCAAGGGGGAACACATTCGTACCCTCTTTGCAGGCAAGCAATGATTTTGTGGGAGACTGCTCTCAGTTTACAGCTAAATCTTCAGGCAAGGTTTCTACCAGGAGCACAGAACTCCTTAGCAGATGTGTTGAGCAGACAGATAGTGGATCCCCACGAGTGGAAATTGGATCCTCATGTATTTCGAAAGTTGACAGTGTTATGGGGAACTCCAGACATAGATCTGTTCGCTTCTCCACTAAACTACCAGTTGCCAAAGTTTTGCACAAAAATTTCATCCCACAGCTTGGAAGGTGGATGCTCTATCATTCAGTTGGAGCAATCTTCACGTATATGCCTTTCCACCTCTGCCTCTCCTCCCAAAGGTGCTCTTGAAGGTCAGACAGGACAAGCCATCCATGATTTTAATAGCTCCAGATTGGCCTCGACAACACTGGTACCCACTGCTGAGAAGTTTGGTACGGGAGCCTCCATGGCCTTTGCCTTTGATTCCACACCTATTGTCTCAGGAGGGCAATCACTTAATGTCAAAATTCAGTCTCTGCATCTAACAGCCTGGCATATTCTGTTCTAGACCCTGGAGGGTCTCAGCTTCCACAACAAGTTTTGAATGTTATTTTGGAGGCCAGAAGGCCTAGTACAAGGAAAGTTTATGCTGATAAATGGAGGAGGTTTTTTATTTGGAGCAAAGCAAAGGACTTTGATGTTTCCAAGCCTGATTTAAGTGTTTCTCTTCAATATCTTACTGAGTTATTGGACAAGGGTTTGTCTTTCTCCTCTATAAAGGTTCATGCTGCAGCCATTTCTGCTCACTATGACTGTGACCCTCCATTATTCTCTCATCCTTTGTTTAAGCAATTTCTTAGAGGGGCAAAGAACATAAGACCCCAATGAGAGCTCCTACTCCTGCTTGGGATCTCAATTTTGTGTTGGAGAAACTCTCTACAACCTTTTGAGCCTGCAGCTACTGCCGAGTTGAAGTTTTTATCATGGAAGACTGCTTTTTTGTTGGCCATTACCTCTGCGAGAAGGGTTTCTGAGTTACAGGCCCTTATGGCAGTTGAGCCTTTCCTAATTTTTCATAAGGATAGGGTATCTTTGCGTACTAATCCTACCTTTATGCCTAAAGTGGTTTCTAGTGTGGCCTTAAACCAAACTATTCATTTGCCTACTTTTTATGCAAACCCCCAAAATAAAGGGGAAAAGATTTTGCACACTTTGGATATTCATAGGCAGTTGCGTTATTATTTGAGCAGAACTAAAGGGTTCAGGCAGTCTCAGCAGTTGTTTGTTTCTTTTGCTTTGGGTTCTCAGGGAAAACCTGTTTCAAAACAAACTATTTCTAAGTGGATTGGTTTTTGTATTGCTTTCTGTTATTCCCATCATGGTAAGGAGATTCCGGCTGGAATCAGGCCTCATTCCACTAGGGCTACTGCCACTTCTACAGCCTTTTTAAGGGGGGTAGCTACTAAAGATATTTTGGAAGCAGCTACTTGGAGTTCAGTGCATACTTTTTCTAAGCATTACCACCTTCCACTTTATTCTAAATCTAGGGTTGGATTTGCCACTGCTATTTTACAGGGCATTTTGGCAGCTCCCAGTGCTTTATGATTTTGCCAACCTCCCTTTACCTCTGCTTTGGGATTCTACCCATATGTAAGGACTGCAGCAATGTGAGATGAAGAACATAGTACAGTTTTGTACCTACCATAAATGTAGATGTTCGAAGATCCACATTGCTGCAGTCCAATTTTCCCTCCCTCCTTCCCCTCTGCAGTTTGGAGTGGTGGTGTGGTTTGGGTGTTAGTTACTGTTTGTTCTGGTGTTTTTGGGGGAATTTTCTGTTTTTGGCTTTGGCCTTTCTTTTTAGGGCTTTCTGACATCTCGGGCAAGAAAAGACTGAGGATATGACGTCGGTCATGCGCTTTTGTACCCTGACGCTCTGATGTCAGTTCTGAGCGCCATGACCGACGTCCGCCTAATACTTTGGTATTCGGGCCGACCGAGGACAGCGGACTACCCCATATGTAAGGACTGCAGCAATGTGGATCTTCGAACATCTACATTTATGGTAGGTACAAAACTGTACTTTTTAGTGTGACTTGTTAATTACTAATATAATAGAAGACTTATTTAAATATTTCACTGTAGATGCCTCCACTATTACAATAGTTTATGGGCTACCGAAAATACATAAGTTTACTGTACCCACCCATGTGACCTATTGTTTCAGGGAGGGGGGTGAGTGACCGAACCCCTGAGTATGCAGAAAAGATGCTGCGTCCGGTAGTTGATAAACATACTGTTTTGAAAGATAGAAAACATTTTTGAAAGATCTCTATAAGGGACCAGTTGGTATAGATGAACAGCAAAAGGTACATTTAGATAGCATGGCTGTAAACTCACTGTTCACTGTTATCCTGAATGAATGGGGTACAGAAAACTTGAGAGAAATATTGAATAAGGGCAAGTACTACTCTAATGTAAAAAAATAACCTAATTTGTTGCTTGGTTGAGATTGTACTAGAAAATGTTTTTATTTTTGGTGGTAACTATCTACAGAAGGTTGGTTTAGTGATGGATACTGCTTGCACCAATAGCTACGTCAACCTTTCGTTGGCTGACTGGGAAATGGACGCAGTTTTCACCTATAATTTCAGTTCTAGTATTTGGTATAAACGATTAGTGGATGATGTGCTTATTTTATGGGGAAGTGATGAACTACTACTATCCTTTTTTGACTATCCACTACTACATCCTTTTTGAGGTTTTTACATGCCTACTCTACTGAACAGATTAATTTTCTTGATAAGATAAAAAGATCAGAGTTGGGCATGTTTAGGGCAGGGTTGTATAGGAAAGAGGAAAAATACGTTACTACATAGTATGCCCCCATGACACGTCCCTAGAAATGTCCTTTGGGACAATTCCTTAGGATGATACTGCATAATGATGGAGATGACGGATGCTTTTCATCAATTTAAGAGATGTTTTGAGAGGTTATAAGGTTAGAGAGAGGAGTGTATGCAGTTGGTCTTGAGAGACAAGAAGGGGAAGCCCTTCTTTTCTGAGACTTCTAATGAGATGCAACCAGTAGAGGACAAATATACGTAGAATCGAGTTATCTTGAATGACGTTGATATTTTTTGTGATGTAATAAGAGAAACTGGAGCATTCTGTATGCAAAAGAAGAGCTTAGTGAAAGTCTCCAGTAAGCCTAGTTTTTCTTGTACAGTGCATCTATTAAACAGCTATGTTACAGAAGCAATGATGTACCATCAGCCCCTACCTCACATAGGTATGGGACATTCCCTTGTAGGAAGTGTGGCGCCTGCAAATACATTTATACAGGTAGCCAGTTTGTACAACCTGTACAGACGTGCACAGTAGATTTTCCTTTTTATGCTGACTGTACTACAAAGAATTTAGTTCATTATGCTTTTCTCACATACTGTAATGTATACTACATTGGGAAGACAAACCACTGTTTGAGAGATTGTGTACTTGAACACCTAAGATTAGAAATAAAAAAAACTACTGCGCTATTTAAACATGTAGAGCCTAATAATGCACAGCACCATTTAAATTTTTTGTGTTAGAAATTATATATGAAAGTCTGAGTGGAGGCAACATTAAAAACAGGACAGAAGTCTGAGCAGAAATGGATTCTTTAAAGTAGACTGCTTCCCTGGTATTAATGATATGGTTTCACTGAAACCATTTTTGAGGTCATTGAAGCATTGACTTTTTTACTATGATTTTTAATAGTTTTATGTTCATATGTTTTTGTTTCAGTACTTTGAGTTTTTGTTTTGTAACTGATTTGAATATAAAAATGCATGATGCTTTAATTGGGTTGTCTGAAATGGTGTTTTACCTTGAAAGCGATTATCTTAATATTTTTTTGTTTTATCTGAGTTGGTTTTATTTATATTTTGAGTTACAATTCTGCTTGCAGGAGCACCATGTTGGTGTGTTGTATACGATCTTTTTTTTCATATTGGACTTTTGCTCTGAGCTTTTTACCTTTTTCGGAACTAGAGAGCTCTTGGAGATGTAGCGAGCCTGGTTGACTATTGGTGTGTTAGACTCCCAGACTTTCGAAGCAGTCTATGCACCTTGGGGCTTCCATGCAGGTGGCTCTGTGCCAACTACAACCCTGGGCAAGCTGTATTCTGAGCATCTCAGTCATGCTTTGTCTGAGCTGGAGTCTCTCTCCATTCAGGAGCAGTCAGCCTTTGGGGCTTTGGAGAGGGCTATAGCTGCCTCTACAACTAGGAGGTTGCCTTCCCCTTGTATCATCACCCCCATATTTTACTCCTGTGCACACCTGACCAACACATTCCTCAAGAACACCGGGACCTTGGGCCCCAGGATACTTGTCAAGGTACTCCTGTCTCCTCTTATACATCCCCACAGTATCCTGCTGAGGTTCTTCACAAGAGGATCTGCAAGAAGAAATATTTGGACTCCCCTGAGGAGTCTGCCACTGAAGACCCCAATGTCTAGGTGACTGGCAGCCCAGTAATCTAGTCTGTGTACCTGGCGGCCTTCGGATCCCAACAGTTTACCTCCTGGGTTACTCCGCCCACTGATGAGCTCATAGAATTGATCTGTGTGTGGGCATGTGAGAGTCCAGACTCCAAGCCAACTCCCTGGAAACCAAACAAGATCAGTCCAACTGACAAAGCTTTTTTGGACAAAAGGGGTTGCAGTAGATGCCATGGTAGTGGCAGCAGCTATTAAAAGGAACTTTGAGTTCCACTATTCATCCTTCTAATAAGGATTTCAGGGCGATGGATAGATGTGGGAAGCAAGTCTTTTTCTTCAGTGACCTTTGACTTGTGATTGCTTAAATACCTTTCCCACTTCATCAGGTTACAAAGGGGTCTGATCAAGGAGCTATCTGATACTATTGAAAGAGCTGTAGCTGAGGGAGTAACACGAAAAAGTTTCTTCCCAGCTGGCAACCCTAAACTTTGTAGTGAACTCTTCCATGAGTCATCGTGCATGCAGCCCAAGGAACGAATAGTGGCGGGTTCCAGTACATCTATGAGAAGGCATGCCTGGATGTGCCTGTGTGACTTTCTGGAGCCTTTTAAGTCTGTCCGTGCTCTGTTTGATGGTGCTCTCATTTTGGTCCCAAGGTCAAAGATACATAATCCAGGTATGAAAGGGATGGTAAGACTTTCTGCCATGGGCACACGTTTTTCTGCTCCTCAGAGACCTTATCCTAAGGGTCGAGAGGTGGTGGTAAAATGTGGTTCAAGAAATCACAAGGGGCAGAGGGAGGAATAATTTCAGAAGATGCCACCCTTGTGGCAGAGGAGGCCTGCAGAACCAAGGGTCCAGAGTACCCTTTAGGGAAAACCTTTCAACTCTCCTGAAAAGGCCTGATTGCCCACTTCTGGAGGCAATCTGGTGTCAACTATCCCTGGATAGCTAGTCTAAAAATAACCACTGATATATGGATGCAGAGGTTATTATTCAGTGGTTATCTAATCCCCTTTTCCCACCAGCTACCCCACCCCGAACAGAAAAATCCCTGTCATTCCACCCAGCCAAATGGATCAAGCAGTCTTTCAAATTCAGAAACTGCTGAACAAGTCATCCAGGAAGTCCTTCCCTGACCAGACAGGATTTGGAACTTACTCTAGGTTCTTTTTAGTTTCAAAGAAAAAACAGTTCTGGATCACAGCAGATTAAACAAGTCAGTTTGTTGCAAATTCCGAATGGTCACTGTACAGTCCTTACTTCCTTTTTGGAACAGGAAAAATTGGATATGCTCCATAGACCTACAGGATGCGTACTACCATATAAAGATGGACACGCGATCCAGGAGGCACCTATGCTTCTGGCTGGGAGTCGGTCATTTCCAATTCGGAGAGCTGCCCTTTGTTCTCACTACTGCCCAACAGAGTGTTCAAATGCATGACAGTGGTAGGTCTCCTGAGACTACAGATTCTGCAGGTTTCCATATTTAGACTGACTGATTTCTGCCCTGACCAGGCATCTACTTATCCAAGCAAGAGACCCTGTTATCTGGATCTGCACAGTGTTGGTTTAACCATAAATTACGAAAAGTCACATTTGGACCCTGCTGAAACACTGGAATTTATAGGAGCAATTCTGGACAAGACTAAAATGGTTGCAAGACTTCCACCCTCCAGAGTACTGACAATCAGGCGCCAACCACACACTACTTCAGAACAAGAAGGTAGCCACCCATCATGTCATACAGGCACTAGGGTCGGTGGCAGCAGCTATAGTCCTCGTTCTGCTGGCGGGATTCCACATGCAAATATTATAGTGGCTCCTAGCTGCACAGTGGCCTATTTTCCATCAACTGATGTCTTACCAAATTCTCATCACAGACGCATGCAAAAGAGCCCCATCATGGATTCATTCTGTTCAAGGAACACAAGGCAGACCTTTTTTCCTTCAGAACCACAGGCAACTGTGACCGCAGATGTTTCCCACACGGGGGGGCATTATCTGGAGAAGACTGTCCAAAGCACCTCTTCTGCCAGTGAGGCCAATTTGCTCATAAACCTCCTGGAGATGAGGACACTGCTTCTACCGTTGCAGGCATTTAACTTCTCTGCTTCTGGGAACATTGGCGATTCAATCAGATATGTCTGTAGTCTGGTACATAGAGGAATCTGATCGTACACTCTGAATTCCTCAGAGTATTGCAATGGGCAGTCTCATCCAACCGCTTTCTTGTAGACGCACATTCTGGGGAAATCTAAAGGTAGTAGGGAACAAGTTGAGCAGATCATTTTCATGTCTTGCGAGTGGTCCATCAACCAGAAAGTAGTGGTAGAAATTTTCAGCAGATGGGGCCAGTCTTGCTGTGACCTCTTTGCATCCCCTCTGAATAGCAAATGCAGCAGCTACTTAGCTAGCCCTAATCCCCCGGCAGGGGAATCCCTGAGGGGAAGGCTCATATATAATTGCCCCCCCCCCCCAACCAGGTCGTTTGTATGCCTTCCCCCTATCCCCTTGATTCCCAAATTTCTTCAGAAAGCAAACTGGTTGAAGAGTAATCCTCATTGCCCCATTTTGGCCTTGACAAATCTGGTTTCTCTTAATATGGCCTTGTTTACAGAAGAAACCCTGAATTCTGGAACCCACTCCAGACCCTCTGCCATACCTGGCATGAATGACTCATCCCAATATTGCCAACCTCAAGCTGACTGCTTGGTTCCACCAATTACATTCGTAGCAAGACTACCTGTGCTCTGTACCCCAGTTCATCATATTTTGCTTTTCTCCCATAAGCCATCCACTCAAAAGCTTTATAAAAGCAAATGGAAGAGGTTTGCAATCTGGGCACAACATGATGCAGTTCCTTTCACAGCACCTATCCACTGTGTCCTAGACTTTGGCTCATCTTTGTCAATGGGGCAGCTGCCTCTACTATTAAAGTGCAATTGGCAGCTTTGATTTTTTTCACATCGGAAAAGAGCTCGTCACAGATTTCAAACAAACTTTGCAAAGCTTTCTTAAAAGGGGCCCTGCTATTAAGGCCATCTCACAAGGATCTCTCTCCATGGGATCTAAACTTACTGCTACGTATTATCATCTGACACCCCCCCCCCTGCAATTTGAACCCACAGTGACATGATATAAAATGTTTGTCTTTGAAGACTATCTTCCTAGTGGCCATTACATCGGCAAGGAGATTATCAGAAATTCAAACCTTATCTTCCTATCCACCTTACCTGATTTTCCATAGTTTCCTTGTGCACCTACCCCTCCTTTCTACAGAAAATTGTTTCAGAGACTAATATTAATCAAACCATTAACTTGCCCATTTTCTATCCTAACTTCAGTAACAGAGGTGAATATGTACTGCATTTGATGGATGTCCACAGTTTGGGACAAGAATGTGTTATAAAAACTTTAGCAAGACAGAGTGTGTAAATATTTGGGGAATTGATGAAAGATCAACAATAAATCATGAACAAATGAGAATCAAACTCGAGGAATATTTTAGAAGACTTTTGAAAACAGCATGGACATATAGGAACAAAGTTCAAGCTGTAAACCGGTTTGTTCTTCCTGTCCTAACTTGCAGTTTTAGTGATTAGCCCCAAAAAGTGTTGGATAGATTAGACAGGAAAACAAGGATGCATGTTAAGTTGTCTATCTCGCCTTCATTCTTGCTGGATGGGTTAGGAGCCAATCCTCTGCTCCGACTCTGCCTTCTACTAAAGCTCGAGAGCTATTTACCAGCTCGAGGCTTCCCCATATCCCACAATGCTAGGCGACAGATACCCAGATCTCATTTTCCGCTTCAGCTATGAGGTTGCGATTTTACCGGCTGCAGGTCGTATAAATCTTTTCTTGTATTTTTACTGTCAATATTCTCTTATTTCTGATAATCTTCCCTCTTAGTTTAATTAGATTGTGTACCCCTTGAGATCCCACTTAGAAACATTTTTTTGTTGGTTTCTCCCCCCCCCACCCTTTAGGGTAGTGTTGGGCCTTATTAGCTACTTTTACTCCTAACTGCTTCCACCAGGCATCAGCTACTCCGAGCCAGGGATTATACCATCCAAACTTGCTCCGAGCTAGGTATCTCTAGAAACTTCAAAAAGTCTGCATTATCGCCTTGTCAATCTATAACTTTTATAGGCGCAATATTAAATACAAGAGCTGTCGGCAAAACTTCCCTTAGAAAGAGTATCAGACATTCGCCGACATGTTCAAACCTTACTACAGTGCAAGAGAATTCAGGCCAGATTTGTACTGAAAACCTTGGGTCTCATGGCAGCAGCAATCACGTTACTTCCCCTGGCTCGTTTTCACATGCGGATTCTTCAATGGATGTTTTTTACCCAATGGTCTTTTCAACAGCTTCCGATGTCTCACAACATAATCACCCAATCATGCAAAGACCACCTTTCTTGGTGGATGGTCTCCTCTCAAGTACTTCAAGGCAGACAGTTTGTTCTTCCTCCTCCTGTTGCCACAGTGACAACGGATGCCTCCCTGATCGGGGGGGCATTTTCAGGGCAGGACTGTCCAGGGCACTTGGCAACCCCTAGAATACCACCTGCACATAAACGTCTTGGAGATGAGAGCAGGACTTTTAGTGGTGCAAGCTCTTCAGGACACTCTACCTACCGGGACTATTGCATTTCAGACGGACAGTGTCTGTATTGTGGTACATCAACAAGCAGGACGGAGCCAGGTCCTATCCCTTATGTCGAGAAGCACTCGGACACTGGCAGTGGGTGATCTCCTCTCAACGGTTTCTGATAGCAACGCACATCCCCGGGAAGTCCAACGTCATAGCGGACAGGTTAAGCAGAGCCATTCTCATGCCTCACGAGTGGTCTATCAATCAGTTAGTAGCGGACAAAATTTTCCGCAGGTGGGGTCAACCTTGCGACCTTTTCGCAACCCCTCTCAACAGCAAGTGCGATGACTTCACTCTCTTCCCCCTGTCCGGTCACTCCCCCAGAGACGCTGTGGTTCACGATTGGCCCCGGGGTCTTCTGTATGCATTCCCTCCTTTTCCCTTAATTCCAAAACTGATTCAGAAAGCAGGCGCATTGGGATCCAGGATGATCCTCATTGCCCCTTACTGGCCTCGACAAATTTGGTTCCCATTCCTGCATCGTCACCTGCTGGAGCAGCCCTGGAATCTGAACCCAGTGCCAGACCTCTTGATCCATCAGTCGGGCGAGCTGCACCAATCCCTTCAGTCTCTCAGCCTCACAGCTTGGTTGCTCCACTTCCAACCTTCGCCAGGCTTCCACATATTTCTAAGCCAGTGTGTGAAATCATCCTTTCTTCGCACAAATCTACTACCAGAAAGACTTATGCTAGTAAGTGGAAACGTTTCTCTTTCTGGGCAGAGGTTAGAAATATAGACCCCTTTACAGCCCCTGTCCATAATGTTCTAGATTTTTTGGCAGAATTTTTTCAAGCAGGTTCCTCATCTGCCACCATTAGAGTCCAGTTGGCTGCTATCGCTAATTTCCACGCTGGCCTGTCCGAGACTAGCATCATGTCCCACAAACTTTGTAAAGCTTTTCTTAAAGGGACTATTTTACTTAGGCCCTTGGTTAAAGATCCCCCGCCTCCGTGGGATTTGAACCTGATATTAACTTCATTGATTCTCCCTCCTTTTGAACCTGCAGCTTCCTGTTCCTTAAAAGTACTCTCCTGGAAGATTCTCCTCTTAGTAGCCCTCACCTCAGCTAGAAGTGTCGGAACTTCAAGCCCTCTGTATTCGTCCTCCTTATCTTGTTTTTCACAGAGAGTTTCACTCAGGACTAATCCTTCCTTTTTACCCAAAATACCTTCCAAGACAAATCTGAATCAGGCTATTGATCTTCCTGTCTTTTTTTTCCTAACTATTCGAACAGAGCTGAACAAAAGTTGCACTATTTGGACATTCACAGGCAATTATGTTTTTATTTGGATATGACTAAAAGAAAATCGGACCAACTCTTCCTGTCCTATGCTGAGGGCAAGCAGGGCCTGCCAGTTTCTAAAGTAACCTTATCCAGGTGGTTGGCCTCTATTACTTTGATTTACCAACTGAGACATGAACTCCCTACAAAAGCTCATTCCACCAGAGCATAAGCTACGTCGGTAGCTTTTCAGGCAAGACTTTCAATGGAATCTATTTGTGCTGCAGCCACATGGGGCCACTCCTCATACTTTCATTTCACATTACAAGTTGGATATGGTCTCCAGGACTCGAGCTGATTTTGGTTCCACTGTGCTCAAGAGTCTGTTCGATGAGCCACCCAGGGCTAAGGTGCTAGGGACACTGTCCCATCCAGCAAGAATGAAGGCGAGATAGACAACTTAACATTAAGAAGTTAAGTACCTACCAAAACGTTCCATGTTAGTTGTCTTCTCGCTTTCTTTCTTGCGTCCCACCCTCCATCCCCACTAGCTTGACAGACAGAGAAGAATCCCCTTTGAGGCCTTCTTCCTCTGGTTGACTCTCTTCTAGGTTATGTCCTCCTCTGTTTTTAGCACTGTAGGTAAACCTTGTAGTGGGGACAGGTGTCTGCATGGTGTTAGCTCTACCAAACGAGATCTGGGTATCTGTCGCCTAGCATTGTGGGATATGGGGAAGCCTCGAGCCAGTAAATAGGTCTCTAGCTTTAGTAGAAGGCCGAGTCGGAGCCGAGGATCGGCTCCGAACCCATCAAGCAAGAAAGAAGGCGAGAAGACAACCAACATGGAACGTTATGGTAGGTACATAACTTCTTATTCATACTCCTCAAATGATTTATAAAATCGGTGCATACCAAGATTATATGTTCCTGATGATGTCCTCCTATTCCTATGTAGCAGTATTCTTGGTTTGGGATTTCCTGCCTTCGGGTGACTCGTACATCTGCCTCTATACAAAAGCTTCAGCTTGGCTGTTGCAGCTGCATGAGACGTCACATAGGGCCATAAACCAGGGATCTTGTGTGATGTCTGCATGCACAATCCTCAGAACTTTTCAGCCACAGACTTCGCATCTTACGATCACTCTCCAGACATCTGATAGACTATATATAGATAAGTAACCCGTTGAGTTTTTGCTTTTCTAATATTTTGCCAATAATTTGCATTGCTTTGGCTTGGTTATTGTAGCTTTCAGTGATGTCAGGGAAAAAGGGAAAGTGCCAGTATGGGTGCCAAATTCCCCATAAGGATGCCCATGACAAATGTGTTTTCTGCTTAGGCTGGGAGCACGACCATAATGCCTGCCCTATTTGTAAATCTTTTGTGCCTAAGACATTACGTAGTCTGGCAGCTATAAATCTTTACTTAGAAAACCAATGCCTCAAACGGCTGGCTCTCAGGATGGATCTCACTTCGGAGGCCGCCCAAGAACCTCTACATAAGGCCAAGATGCCCAAGCCTTCGCCTGCTGTTTCGTACCCAGACACCCCGCCAACTACTGATGTAGAAGTTGAGCGCTCAGCGGATCAGTCAGCTCCATCAACCTCCCTAGCGGAGGCCAATGCTCAGCCAATGACTGGTACTTCCACGGAGCTTTCTCAGATGCCTGTCAGTGTCGAGGGGGAACCAGATTTGGTGGTTCCTTCAACCGGGATCCAGACCTCGAATACAGCCACTGCCAAACCCAGCTCTAGACCAGTTCCTAAGGCCACTCCAACCAAAAAGTAAAAAACAAAACATATTATGCCTGCTTCTGAAGGCCCTCCAGACTGGGAAGCCTTCACCTCTTCTCTTATGCAGGTATTTATGGTCCTCAGGCCTTCTGCCTCACCCACAACTACGTTGCCCCTGCTAAGCCCTAGGCCTCCCTCTGCTTCTTCCATTCCCTTGGCTCCCCTCTCCTGGAGGAAGAACATGAAACTTCCTACGCTTCCTCAGATGAATCCATCTTATGCATCCCAGATTGCTTCTCCCAAGGAATGTTATTCTCCTGATGTAGATTCTGTGGAAGGGGATTCTGCACCTGAAGACATTACATTTGATGAAACCATCATCAAAATGAGACCATTTTAAGTGGGATACTTCCTAAATGACAGAGACCCAAAAAAAATGCTTTGAACTGCTGCAAGTGGAGTCCCTATCCCCTACAGCTGTACCCCCTGTTCTTCCAGCATATTTAGATGCCTTTACTGCAGCGTCTAGAACACCTGACTCTCAGCCTCCTGCACCTAAGCATCCAGACTGCTTCTGCAAGGTGCAAGAGGAACAAAAAATCCTCATAAAGCCACCCTTAGCAGACCCAGCAGTGATTGCCACTGCCCATGATAAACAGTCTAGGTTGCTACCTTCTGCCTCTCAATTGCCCATGGATAAAGATAGCAAATCCATGGATAGGATAGGCAAGAAGGTGTACACTTCCTCCACTTTGCCCTTCGGAGCAATTATCAAACACACATGACCCAAGTATGCCCTGGACTTAGTATCCCAAGCCACCTCTATGCTGGCTTCATTCCTGATGGTCCCATTAAAACAGATATCTCCTCCAAATTGTCCTTAGCACTACAAGTGGCTAGACACTCCATAAGATGCAGCTACGATGCTGTAGAAGCTTCTGCTCGCTCTGCAGCATCAGTATCTGTTCTTGAGATATTCCTGGCTTAGACTACAGAATCTGCCAGAAGACTTCAGGTCCAAAATCTTGGATTCCCCACTGGATCACAACTTCCTCTTTGGAAAGCAGTCTGCAGACCTATTTAAGAATCTGCAAGAAAACAAATAATTAGAGGATATTAAACATCTCCTGGTATCCCCTATACCCAAATTTTATAGGAACTTACCCGGCTAAGACTACCTTTGTTAGGCGTAACCTGCATTCTGCTGCCTCCTCCACCTCCAGACCCAGAAGAGGAACAAGAAGACATTCCTCATCCAGGCCTACTGGCCCACCACCTCAGCCTAGACTACTCTTTCAGGACAGGTGAGATCCTAATAATGCATGACTGCCTTGCCCATCTGCCCCTCTCAGCCCGCCTTACCCACAGTCTCCCCTTCTGGCGAAAAATCACTACAGACCAATGAGTATTGACCATTATTCAAAAAGGGTACTTTCTATCCTGGAAACAAATACCCCCCTGGAAGGGCATTCCATTTCCCCCAAAAAACAATGCCATCTCCTGCCACAAATTCTCAGACCTGCAACAAGGAACAATAGAGCCTTTTCCCACAGGGCAAGAAGGAAAGGGATTCTACTCCCATCTGTTCCTGGTCCCTTGAAAGGACGGTCCCTGGAGACCCATTTTGGATTTCTCCTTCCTAAACCTTTACCTGCAGGTACCCACCTTCAAAATGCTATCACTTCACACTCCCCTCATACCCTCAAATGCTTTCATGGTCAACTTGGACCTAAAAGATGTTTATCTACACATTCCCATCAGGGCCTCTTACAGATGTTTCCTGCGTTTCTCTGGCCCAGCCTCGCACTTCCAATTTACAGCCTTGCCCTTTGGTTTATCCACTGCCCCAAGAGTGTTTTACAAATTGACTTCTGCAGGATCCAAGGAATCCAGATTTACCCATATCTGGACGACATCCTTATCCTAGCACAGTCCAAAGATTCCCTCTTAAGACATCTACACTTCACTATGTCCCTTCTACAAAATCTAGGGTTTACCCTAAACCTCAAGAAGTCCTCCCTGAACCCAGACAAGGACAAGATATTTCTAGGTTGCAGAATCAGTACAGAACAAATGAGTCTTTCTCCCACAGGACAAGGTTCTATCTGGTAACTTCCCACTTCCAGGAAGTCTGTTTCCCAGACAAGTCACTGCAAGGCAATTCCTTCGACTCCTGGGATTGATGGCAGCAACTATTCCCATGCTACCATTGGCCAGAATGCATATGCAAAAACTGCAATGATACCTCAAAATATCTGGTCACAACACCAGAATCACTTGGAACAAGTTATCCCCCCTTCTTCCTTATTTAAAGAAGGAAATCATTTGGTGGATCCAACAAGTACAACTAAACCCAAGGCTTCCACTGCAGCCCCCTCAACCCACACAAATATTGAATACAGATGCCTCAGACTCAGGTTGGGGAGCCGCCTTGCACTCTGAGTCCAAGCCCAGTGGCAACCTCCCATGAAAACCAAACACATCAATGTAAAGGAGATGACAGCAGTTATTTTATCTCCACAGACCTTCATACTGCTACCAGGTCGTCTTCTGAGAGTGATGGACAATACAACTATAATGTGGTACATCAACAAACAGGGAGGTACCAAGGCATACCAATTGTGCAGGCTAGCCCTACTAATTTGGGACCTAGCATCCCAGCACAACCTATCCCTACAAGCCAGCTACATCTCTTCGCAGGACAAGCAAGCAAGCAGACCTGAGCAGAACATTTTCTCCACAACACGAATGGCCACTGGACAGGATGGTCTTCCTAGACATAGTCCACCGGTGGGGCACTCCACAGATGGACCTGTTTGCCTCCCCCCAGAACAAGCAGCTGCAGACCTTCTGCACAAAGACTTTCTCCAAGCCTGCAGAGTAGACACCTTCAGTTTCACATGGGAGGGAAGTTCTTGTACGCCTTCCCCCATTTCTGTCTGATTTAGAAAGTCCTTCTGAAAATCAAGAAGGACAAACCAAAATTCTTGCTAGTGACTCCCTACTGGCAAAGGCAGCACTGGTTCCCCCTTCTACACAATTTAGCCAAGGGTAATCACTTTCGAGTTATCCCCCAAGGTGAACCTTCTGACACGAGACAAAGAAACTCTACTACACCTACACTTGCAAATGCTATCCCTGACTGGGTGATAAATTACTAACCCCATTCAGACGATGTGCTAGCAGTCCTAAGGGAGGCCAGGAAACCCACTTCTAGAAAATCATACCTTGCTAAATGGGAAAGATTTGTTCAGTGGTGTCAGGGACAGGAAAGGGAGCCTTACGAGGCTGACACCCCCTAGTCCTCTCATATGTGTCAGCTTATAAAGGGTGGACTTTCCTATTCATCAGTGAAAGTGCACCTCTCCGCATTTATCAGCCTGCTTACCTTTAGATCCTCCCTCGTTAGCCAGGCTACATGTGAAACTCTTCCTTAAAGGGGTCTTGCATGTCAGACCACTTAAGAAGCCTATCCCTCCTCCATGGGACCTGAACTTCATCCTGGAAAAACTCACCCTTCGAACTGGCTAATACAGTTTCTCTACAGTTTTGTACTTGGAAAACAGTACTGTTAATGGCTATTACCACTGCCAGAAGGGTTCCTGAGCTACAAGCCTTAATGGCATGCTCACCGTACACCATTTGTCAGAGACAGGGTCACACGGAGAACTAACCGTTCCTTCATGCCCAAGGTTGTCAATGGCTTAGACCTAAATCAATCCATTCACCTACCCAATTTTTTCCCCCTCTCCCACTAACCAAGGAGAGGAGATAATCCATTCCCTAGATGTCCACAGGCAACTGAGATTTTACCTGGACAAGACTGAAGACATTATGAAATCCCAACAACTTTGTATCTTTCCACCCCAAGATATTGGACAAGGCAATCGCCAAACGGACCATTGTATCCTGGATTAGAAAAGCAATTTGTTTCTGCTACTCACACCACGGAAAAACCCTCAGTTGGGGTTAAGGCACACTCCACAAGAGCAGTGGCCACTTCCAAGGCCTTCCAAAAAGGTATGGACACAGCTTCCATTATGGAAGCAGCTACATGGTCCCCACTATCCACACTTTCACCAAACATTACAAATTGGACCAAATCTCCAAAGCACGCGCAGGATTTGCCAGGGCAATCCTACAAGGCTTTGTGGAATCATCTTCTGCATCCACCACCCTTTCATTAAACTAAGCTGTGGTACTCTCCCACACCAAGAATACTGCAACATAAGAACAGGACATGGAATAGTTGTGTAAAATCTTACCATAACCATAGATGTCCTTCTCTTCCATGTTGCAGTATTCCTTCCCACCCACCATTCCCCCTCGGACTACCAGTCTAACTGCTCCCTGAGGCCCCTCTCCATTACAGAAGAGACCCAGGGCCTTGTACATGTCACCTTTGGCAGCCTAACTTGTTGGGCTACCTACTTTACCTGCTTAGCTTCAAGTTCTGAGGATTGTGCGTGCAGACATCACACAAGGTCCCTGGTTTATGGCCCTACTTGTGACGTCCCACAGCTGCAACAGCCAAGCTGACGCTTTTGTATAGGAGCTGATGTACGAGTTGCCTGAAGGCAGGAAATCCTACACCAAGAATACTGCAACATGGAAGAGCGACATCTATGGTTATGGTAAGATTTTACACAACTATTCTTCATGTTTCACTGTTGCAGTCATCACCTGTGGGTTATCCCTGCTGCGATAGCCCTCAGCCGGCCCCAATACCAGAGTCCATGTTTTTCTGCATCAGCTGCTGTTGCTTGCTGTCTGACATCAGGTCATCCGTGCTATAAAGGAAGGCAGCTGATGTCATTACATCAGTCTTTCTTGCCACGGAACCTGTAGCAGAAGCAGTTGGCAAGTGTGCCGGTTTATCGCTACCAGAGTTTGAATTTCAACTCTACATTCTTAACGGTCCTAAACTCCCTAGCTCCAATAAGAACAAAGAGGTGAAGCTAAAACCGCCCCATGGCTTACCAAAGAAACCAAAAAAATGTTAGAGACAAAACCTGGAAAAGCCATCTCCAACATACACAGCCTGTATTGTTACTTAAATACAAACAGCTGCGAAACCAAGCTAAAAAAGTCATTTAAAGATTAAAAAAAAAAAAAAAATCCTACTACATCAAACTCCAAATAAATCATGCAAAAATCCCCAAACAGTTCTGGAGCTCTATTAATTCCCTCCTCAAGCCTGGTACAAAAAACAACCCATGTCCTGATGCTAGTAAATCTGAACTAGAAATCGCTGAACTATTCAACACCTTCTTTACCTCTTCTATTGCTGATCTAATAAAGACCTTCCCCAAGAATAACCCTCCACCCCCTCTCTGCTCAAGCTTCCTCCTCTCCTGCACCCCCTACTTTGGAACTTAAACCTGTATCCACCTACCTTTATAAAAAAGCTTCTCTCCAAACTTAAACCTTGCACCAATGCCCCCGACAACATTACTTCCTCCTTAAAAATTGCCTCCACCGGTATTGCTCTCCCTATCAGCATCCTAATAAATAGATCACTACTAGAGTTCTATGTACCCATACTATGGCATTCTGCATTTATTCTACCACTCCACAAAGGTGATAAAAACTGTAATGTTTCCAGTTTCCGCCCTATAGCCATCCTCTCACCAATCTCTAAACTTCTTGAAAAGTGCATACACCTGCAGCTCATGCCATTCCTTACTGAACACCAGCTACTCTCTCCTACCCAACATGGCTTCTGCCCTGGGCACAGTACCAACACAGGCCTTCTGTCTTTGCATTCTGTCAGTCTAGCTCGAGACTCTGGTAACATAGTATCTGAAGTAGGAGAATTCATTTGTCAGCAACCTGTGGGTATGGATCCGATATCGGATCCGAACCGGCATGGTTTATCCAGCTATGAATCTGAGCTCCTAGCTCCTCCCCTCTCCCATAATGCCCTGCTCTCCCTACATGACCTCAGATCTAGTTTGCTGCGCATGGTGAAGGCTGGGTTGTCAGAGCTCCAAAAGCTAAGTCTTAGTATTCTTCTTTAAAGGGTTTTAAAATTTTTAAGTTGTGTGAAAGTTATAGGTTTCCCTTCTGTTTATCTTTTTTGGGTTAATTTAATATAGTTTTTACCCTCCCCTCGCTGGTTAGTAGTTGGTGTGTGTGTGTGTTTTTGTTTGGGGCCTTTGTGTGAGTGTTTTAGTTTATTTTATTGTTACTATTTAAAAAAAAAAAAAAAAAAAATAGTGATGTCTGAGGCCCCAAAGGCTGTTTTTTCAAAGTGCTCCGAGTGTGGCCATAAGCTTTCCCCTGCTGATGGCCACACTCGGTGCGTTTGTCTTGGGGTTTAACACCTCACTTCAGCGTGTTCAATCTGTGCAGGGTTCAACACCAGGGCATTGAAGGAGTGGAGGTTGAAGCTGGTCTTGGTGGGACTCTTGCCCCCAGACTCTGCTTCGGCCCCCGCCCCCTTGGTGGTCACTGCTTCGGCAGTTCCTGCCTTGCCTGCTCCCCCTCCTCCACCCGGGATTCAAACTCCCGCCAAAGGGTCTGAGGAGAGGGAAGCCAGGAAAAGGACGGAGAGAAGCACCACAAGCGGGCGAGACCTCCGTTCGGCCCGCCGGCTAAGCGGGCTTCTCCTCCGGCTTCTCTGGCTGGCTCTCCCTCCTCGGCTCCGGTCCCGTGCTTTTCACCGGAGCCTGAGGATGAGGAGACCCGACCTCCTTCGAGGCGGCACTCAAGGCCTGCCTCGGTAGCCTCGTCTAGGTCTACTTACAGCCTCTCCGATGCTGATCTGGACCGGATGATGCGAAGGTTCATCCAGGCCCAGATGCAGATGGGAGTGCTCCTGCCTCCCCCCCCCCCCCTCTGGGGGGGAGCTCGACCCCCTTTTTTAAGCCCATTGCTCCTTCTCCGACCCGCTACCTGGGTTCGGAGCGTCCGGAGCTGGGCAGCCTCGAGCGGGTGGGTCTCCGCCGACAGTACTGGGTACTTCGGATCCGACCCTGCCTTCGTCTGTCGGATCCGACCTCTCGGAGCCTTGGCCCGAGCTTCTGATCCGAGGGACTCAGTGTGCCTTCGGCGCCGGCTCTGATACGCTCATCGGATCCAAGGGGGAGCCGACTTTCGGATCCTATTGTCGAGGCTGGCTCCCCCTCGGCTTTTGATGTAGTGGAGAGGGCTCTGTTGAGGGCATCCGGACCCCCGGCCCTTGCTTCGTCCGCCTCCATCTGCTCTGGGCCAGGCTTCCATCACCCGGCCACTGGGACAGCCCTCTTCACTGCCCCAAGCAGTTCCTGTGGTTCTGGACATTGCTGGTGAGGGCTCCTCGGACAGCCCCCCCGAGGAAGCACCTCGCAAGCATTCATGTAAGAGGAGGCACATAGTCTCCCCCGAGTCTTTGACCGAAGACACTGACTTGGAGGAAGGGGAAGGCTCCCAAAGATCACCCCCTGAGGATGTCTCCTTCGGAGACATCATGGAAATGTTACGGATTAGAGATGGGTGGTCTGCCCCAAAGTCCTTCCTCGGACGAGTCAGTGTTCTTGGAGGCATTTGAAGCGGACCAGTCTACCTCTTGGGTGTCCCCTCCTGCCGACCCCCTGGTGGACCTTATTACCACCAGGGCATGGAAGGACCCGGACACCGTGGAGCCAAACCCCAAGAGGCCCGACAGGATCCTTAGCCCCCCTGCTGACCATGCCCACTGGAGCAAGGGACCCCCGGTAGATGCCATGTTGGCAGCAGCCACTAAGAGGGAATTTGCCCAGGAGAGTCCCTCAGTCCATCCCCCGAGCAAGGAGTCTCGGATGATGGACCGTTTGGGGAAGCGAATCTTTAGTTCAGCGACCTTCACGGTGAGGGTGCTCAACTATTTGGCACACGTAGTCAGGATGCAGCGCGATCTTATCAAGGAATACGCTGCACCCCCCCCCCCCCCCGAGTCCATATAGGAGGCGGACAAACTTATGCACTCCACCCGTATGGCCACTCTTCGTTCTGTGACTAACACCTCTATGCGGTTACTTTCCCACGCTACCGAGGGAGCCGCTAGAGCTGCGGGAGCGGGCTTAGTCACAAGACGGCAGGCCTGGCTCTGCCACTGCGATTTTATGGAGCCCTTCAAGGCGTCATTCGCGAACGCCCCCTTTGACGGTTCTGCCCTTTTTGGCAAGACGGTTCGCGATACCTTGGTTCATAGCGAGAAGGACGGGAAGACGCTGTCTGAGTCCGCTTCTCTGTGCCCCAGAGGTCCTACTCTAGGAACCAAAAGGGCCAGAAGATGTGGTTCCAGAAGTCGCAGCATTCCCAACCCGCTCCGGACAACCAGTCCTTCCGTGGCAGAGGAGGACAGGGAGGACACCGCCCTAGGGGCAGAGGGGCTCCCAGGAACTTTGGGCCCAGGGAACCTTTCTCTGAATGGCCCACGCAGCAACCCTGAGGGGTTGCCCGACTGCTGCTCCACTCTGGAGGCAGTCGGGGGACGTTTCTCGGAGCACCTAGCGGCATGGGAGTCAATTACATCGGACCACTGGGTACTCCGGATTATATCCAGAGGTTACAAGATCCCCTTTCTTCATGTCCCAAAGTTAAAAATCCTCCCCGATGTTCCACCCGATCAGAGGGAGGCTGCTTCAGCAGAAATTGGCCATCTGCTGAGAGAGCCATCCAGCCCGTCCCCCCAGACCAGATTGGATCAGGCTTCTACTCCAGGTTCTTTTTAGTGCCAAAAAAGACGGGGGACCTAAGACCCATTCTAGACCTGTCCCTGTTGAACCTGTCAGTTCCCAAAGAGAAGTTCCGGATGGTCACTTTGCAATCCATCCTCCCTCTTCTAGGGGAGAATCACTGGATGTGCTCTCTAGACCTCAAGGACACGTACTACCACATTCTGATGGACAGACGATGCAGGAGGTTTCTTCACTTCCAGCTGGGAGCCAGTCACTACCAGTTCAGGGTCCTTCCCTTTGGTCTCACCACAGCCCCCAGGGTGTTCACCAAAGTGTTAGCAGTGGTTGTGGCCCACCTGAGGCTTCAGGGGGTGCAGGTCTTTCCGTACCTAGACAACTGGCTTCTCACCGCCCCAACAAGGCATCTACTCTCTTTGGCAAGAGACTCCTTCCTTCATCTAGCTCCCAACCTAGGCATCACGGTAAACACAGAAAAGTCCAACCTGGTCCCTACTCAAACAATAGAATTTATAGGAGCCAGGTTAGACACGAGAAATTTAAGAGCCTTTCTCACAACCGACAGGGTTTGGAATCTGCGACTCCAGGTGCGGCCCATCCTTCACTCCAGCTCAACACCTGCGGAATTGATCCTGAGGGCGCTAGGGTCTATGGCGGCAGCGATTACTGTTCTTCCGCATGCCCGCTTGAACATGCGGGTGCTTCAATGGACACTTCAGGTGCAATGGTCATTTCTCTCCCTCCCCCTGTATCATCCCATTGCAATCAGCAAGGCTTGCAAGCGGTCTCTCTTGTGGTGGCTCCATTCTCCGGACCTCCACAGGCCTCCCTTTGTGCATCTCCCCTCTCGCCACGGTGACCACGGACGCTTCCCGCGGTGGGGGGCATTTTGGGCGGATGGTCCAAGGCACGTGGAGCGATTCAGAGACCTCCCTGCATATCAATGTTCTGGAAATGAGGGCGGTGCTCTTGGCGTTGCAAGCACTTCAGGCCATCCTTCCCCTGGGAACAATTGCGATTCAATCAGACATGTCGGTGGTCTGGTGCATCAACAAACAGGGGGGAACCAGGTCTTACCCTTTGTCGAGAAGCCATGAGAGTGTGGGAATGGGCGATCTCCACCAACCGCTTTCTCATCGCAACTCATATTCCGGGTCGGACCAACATCCTAGCGGACAAGCTCAGTCGCACCATTCTCTCTCCGTACGAGTGGTCTATCAATTCTCAAGTAGCAAAACGTATCTTCGCACAGTGGGGGGGGGACTCCCTGTTGCAATCTCTTTGCTTCTTCTTTAAACGCCAAATGCGATAGTGTTTTCGCTCTAATCCCCCCTCCAGGGGATTCTCCAAGAGACGCTCTGGTGCATGCTTGGCCTCCCAGTCTTCTTTACGCATACCCCCCTCTACCTCTGATGCTACAAGTACTTCAGAAAGCCTCTCGGTTGGGGTGCAGAATGATCCTCATTGCCCCGTTCTGGCCTCGACAGATCTGGTTCCCTTACCTAAGGTCTCATTCAGCGAATCCACCTTGGATTCTAGATCCCATTCCGGATCTGATATCACACCCATCGAACCTGCCAACTCCGAACCTGGACTACCTGAAGTTGACTGCTTGGCTGCTCCAGTTCCACTCCTAATCAGGACTCCCTGTATCTCGTCCCCAGTTAAGGCCATTCTGGTAGCGGCCCACGCCCTGTACCAGAAAAATTTACCGCAGTAAATGGAAGCGTTTCTCCATTTGGGCAGAGCGGCAAGGCCTAGATCCTTTCACGGTTCCCCTTCCTTTGGTTCTAGATTTCCTTACTACTCTCTTTAATGACGCCAGTAATTCCACGGTCAAAGTTCAGCTGGCGGCCATATCTCATTACCATGTTGGACACGATTCAGGGTCTCATGTCGGCTAAGTTATGCAAAACCTTCCTAAATGGCACCCTTTTGCTCAGACCCCCCCGTCAAAGAAACGGTTCCCCCGTGGGATCTTTCCTTGGTACTTCAGGCCTTGACCGCTCCCCTTGAACCTGCGCCACAGTCTATCTTAAATACTTGTCCTTTAAGACTGCTTTTTTGGTAGCCATTACTTCGGCTAAGAGTTTCAGAGCTTCAAGCCCTGTCCATGAAACCGCCTTATTTGATTTTTCATCCGGACTGGATGTACCTAAGGATCAATCCCTCCTTTCTTCCTAAAGTAGCTTCGGAAGCTAACATTAATCAGTCCATCAACCTCCCTGTTTTCTTCCCTAAGTATCAAAACAAAGGCGAATACAAGCTGCATTCCTTGGATGTTCACAGGCAGCTTTGTTTTTACCTTCATAGGACAGCTGGTCATAGGCAATCAGACCAGTTGTTCATTTCTTTTGCCAAATTCAATCTGGGTAAACCAATTTCCAAAGTTTCTTTGTCACGCTGGATTTCTCAGTGTATTCTGTTGGCGTACAAAGCCTCTGGGAAGCCCGCACCAGAGGGAGTCCATGCTCATTCGACCCAGTCTGTCTCTACTTCAGCGGCCTTTAAGTCTAGGGTTCCTCTGGATGACATTTGTTCAGCAGCCACTTGGGCTTCATCTCATACCTTTATTACTCATTACAAGCTGGACGTCACTTCTAGAGGTAGAGCATCCTTTGGCTCTGCGGTGCTCCAGAATATCCTTCCATGATGGTCACCCAAGATTCAGGTAGCTGGGGACTCTGTCCCACAGGTTGCTGACAAATGAATTCTCCTACTTCAGATTTAGAAGTTATGTACTTACCATAACGTTCCATCTGAGTAGGTGGATTCATTTGTGTGCAACCATCCTGCCCTCCTACCCCCTGGCTTTGTCAGTTTTTTTGCATAGGGTGTGTTACCCTTTGGTTAGGGTAGTTGATGCAGGGCAAACTCGATCTGAGGTCATGTAGGGAGAGCAGGGCATTATGGGTGAGGGGAGGAGCTAGGAGCTTGGATCCATAGCTGGATAAACCATGCCGGTTCGGATCCGATATCGGATCCATACCCACAGGTTGCAGACAAATGAATCCCACGTACTCAGATGGAACATTATGGTAAGTACATAACTTCTAATTCAGCTGTTCTATTAGACTTATCTAAAGCTTTCGATACCATATCCCAAACATCTATTAAATCATCTATCAAATCTCCATCTCCCAAAAAACTCTTTCCTGGTTCTCCAGTTATCTTTCTGACAGGTCCCAAGCTGTCAAATGGGGCCAGATCTCCTCCATTTTCCTCCCCACCCTTACAGGAGTACCCCAAGGTTCCATACTAGGCCCTTTGCTATTTAACATCTTTATTAACTATTTCTACAAAGCCATACCCAATACCAAAATTGTCCAATACGCAGACTATTCCACTTTGATCTGCTGCGCCTCTAACCTATCTGATCTTCAGTCTCTAACTCAAACTGCCTTCTCAACTAATGAAAACTGGATGCACCAAAACCACCTCTCACTAAACGCTAACAAAACTAAGATTCTTCTATTCACTCCCTCAAAATCCACTCCCATTGATAAAAACTCACTTCAAATTACCAGCCTTAACAATTCCATTATCGAAGCTGTTCCCTTTGCCAAAGTCCTGCGGGTCACCACTGACGAACACTTAAAATTCGATACTCACATCCAACTTAACATCAAGAAAACCCACAAAACTCTGCCTACTCCACAGAAACAACCACTTCTTCACTCCAACAGACAAACTTTGACCACTACCTATCTCCTCCCCTCTCTTTTGTATGGCACTCCTCTGCTTACCAATCTGCCTTCCACACTCACCTTCAAAATGGAAATGTGCTACAACAAAATCTCCAGATTTGCCACCAAGGCAAAATCCTCCTCCCCTCACTGCACCTCCCTACACTCTTTAAATTGGCTTGAACTCCCTAATCAACTTGACTTCCTCCAAATCATCACAGCCCACAAATTATTCCAACCTACTAGCTGCCCTGCATTATCTAATATCCTACAACCATATACCCCCCTTAGACCCCTTAGATCTACTCATCAAAACCTTATAATTGTCCAAAAACCCAAGCGTCCAGCTGGTCAGCTTCTGCTCTCCTTTTCCCTAGCCAAAAAATGGAATGTCCTGCCTCTACTCTGAGGACCTGTAACAATCCACACAACTTCATTCTTACCTGTTTCTTCACAGGAAATGTAACTGCACTCCAACTCATACCTCCCAAGCTCTGCTCCTCCTCCTCTCCTGGCTAACCTTCATACCTTCCCAATTTCTCTCATATACTTGGATTATAAATGTAAACAGTAACATCCAGCCGTTATGCTGTATGCCTGTCTTTCTCTTGAAAATGTTTTAATAGTTTTTCTTTCTTTACTGAATACCGGTTTTGAATGTAATACTACCTGTTGATTGTTATACTACCTGTTGATTGTAATGCAAATCTTTTTCTTGCAATTCTCTATGTAATGTAACTTTGTATTGTGGAGCTCTTCTCCCCAGGCCTCCACTGAAAATGGGCTCTTGAGCCCAGTGGACCTCCCCGGTCACCAAACTGGAATAAATAACATCTAAAGCAAAATACCCCGTTGGAGATCCTTTTTTCTTGCATTAACCGATGTCAGAAAACGTTAAGTTGTCTCGTCTGTGGAAAGCAAATACCACACCAAGATTTCCATTCTTACACAGTCACTTGTTTAGGTCCAGACCACGACTTCCCCCGTTGCCAGTTCTGTGCCCTCTTTAACGAGAGACCCATTCATCGTAAAGCTCTTTTTGTAGCTGAAATTATGTCCATCAGCAAAAAATCCATAGACATTCCAAAAAAACATAAGGATAAAGATACACCACTCAAGGCTAAGCCTTCCGACAACTCAACCACTAAGCAAGGTCGTCAGTTCTCTGGAATTCAGTGAGATGCCTTCTCAGCCCCCGATGCCCGATTCAGTATCTTTGCAGGCCTCTACTAAGACCCTTTCAGAGTCCAGTATGCAGCAGATATCTTCGTCTTCTGAGCCTTTGGTCGTCTCTGCCTCTCAGTCCAGAGTGGTGATGTGGCTTCTGAGGAGGTCTTTTGCACTACTGAATCTAGACAAAAACGTCTTCTCCCCCTACTACAGTTTCTCTCAGACCGATGGATACTCTTAGGCCTAGAGGCAAAGCCACTCCTAGGAAAACCACCTCTAGCCACCATTTTACTCCTGCTGCACCACCCCAAGCTCAAATGCTTAAAACGGCACAGGATGTTATAACCCTTAAGGGGTAGTCAGGCCACAACTTCTAAGAGGAAGAGACCTTTCTCCTGAAATACTGACAGAACAGGATTCTGAGGAGTCTGATTATTCAGTTTTTGAAGAGGAACCACCACCTCTGATTGCATATGAGGGTTCAGATGCAGAGGAATAAATTCATCTTGCCTCCCCACCAGAAGATCCTTCCTTTGGGGAAGCCCTTCACACCCTCAGGGAGCATTTCCACTGGGAATCCCAGGACTTCCCTCAGTCTAAGAAAAGACTGTTTCTAGAGCTGCCCTAGCACAGACCCTTGGCCATCCTTCCTATCTTAGGGGTGGTTGATGATGTCTTTCATGAATCCAACTCAACTCCTGATGCCCTCCCACCTGCTCCCAGAATACCTGACAGGTATTAGAGTACCGAATTCTCACAAATACCTGTACAGAAATCCTGCTGCAGACCTGGAGGTCATTAAACAGGGACATAAAGGAGCTAAGACTAGTTCTAAAAAGAACCCTATTCCTCCTGACAAGGATTCCAGAACTCTGGACAGATAGGGTAAACAAGTATACACCTTTGCACCCTTGGCTATCGGAGCTCTCAACTGTCTGTTCCACATGTTAAAATTTCAACACCACACTTTGGAACTATTGCAACAAAAGATTTCTACCTCTCCTGACTGTGCCGATTCAAGAGTTAGCAGATTTACTGCACTCTACTTGTCAAGTAGCTAAACACTCTTTTTACACTGTAGATATGATGCCCTAGAAGCCACAAGCAGGGCAGCAGTGTCAGGATCTGTCAGGAGACCTGCATGGTTAAGGGAACAACCTCTCCCTCATCACATCAAATCTAAATTACTTAATGCACCTTTGGATAAGAACAGATTGGAGTAAAAGCAGAAGAGGTGCTTAAAAAGATGGAAGACTAAGCAAAATCTATGCAGACAGTAAAAGATTATCTAATGTAAATCTTTATTCGTTCCTTAATGATAGGACGTTGGTTTCTTCCTCTGAACTGACAGCAGTTTCCAAGCTCGCACCAGCCAAAAACTCTCCTAAGACCTACCCATAATACCCCTCTGTCTCTCCAAATCTTGTTTGCTGTGTTCCTTGTCCGATGTGCCAAGCCTAGTCTCTCAAAGTTAAGTGGAAATTTTGTGTAGTTTGTGTAGTTTCTCTCAAAACTTTGCCTTTTTTAGTAAGTCTGGCTAATTTCTCCTCTCTCCTATAAACCAGTTCTACTTCCTACCCTCTACCTTTGGTAGTTACCCTTCTGCCATTGTTGGTACTGTCCCTCTGTCCTACCTTTGGTAGGCCCTCCTTTTACCACTTGTGGTATTTCGAGATACCATTGTTGGTACTCTTCTCTCTTATATCTTTAAAAAAACTACCAAGAAAGGAAACAAGTGAAAGTTTTTTGTCAGCATACATTGTCATAAAAGCTAAATTGGGGTTTAAGCAGTGCGATGTGTGGTCGTAAGATGCCCAACTCACTGTCATACTCGGTGCGTTTATTGTTTGGGCATGGACCATTTAAATGCTTCATCTGACATCTGCTCTAGTTTTAGTAATTGCAGTCTCTAGTAGAGCACAAAAACTGATTTTGAAAGGTTTAATAGACTCCTTTTTCCGAGGCTGTCTGGGACAGAGGTCTTGCCACCTCCTAAGACTAAGAAACACAAGGAGAAATGGAGTCACTGTTCCTACATCCCCGTCCATTACGGAACCGTGTCGACACTGAGCTTCTCTGGCGCCTTTGGCGCAGACAATTTGGGCACCAGGCTCTATCTTCTCCCTCGGTGCAGTCTTTGATGTTGACTCCTATTAGTTACAGCTTCGGCACTGTCCTTGGTCCTGACACTGGCTTTGATGACCATACCCGCTTCAGCACCATCCCCGGCCACGGTGCTGATAGCTTATTCAACTCCACAGACTATGGCCTTTGTTCCAAAGGTTGAACACCTCCCAAGAACCAGATACTCTCCAACTTACGACCCTTTTTTGGGGCACCAATTTAGCCTCTTTCCTGAAAGACCTGACTGTCCTTCAGCAGCCTCCTATAGATCCACCCGGAGCCTTTCTGAGCAAGATGTAGTGCAGGTTGTGGACCAGCTTCTGGCAGCTAGAGGACTGTCCACCACGGCCAGACATTCTGTTCCCTTTGGCACAGAACCCTTCACAGTGTATTCACCAGTATATATCCTCCTCTGGCCTCCTCCCAGGCTGCGGAGATCTCTGCACCGATGACCATCCTGGTGCATACTGTCTGCGCCGACTGCAGAGTTTTCCCTATCAGCACCAACCTCCCTTGGTGCATTGGCTCAGTTGGAACCAGTACACACTCGGAGCAGTGTTTGGGCTGTCGGCATCCTGGTTCCTAGTCTGGTGCCTATTTTTTTGCTGGCACAGTCTGTCCACGGCTCCACTGACAGCTACCAGTCCTCTTGGAGCTTTTCACCTGGAGGCGGGCTCCTAAGGGTGGGGTGTGACCCCGGTTTTGAGGTTGTCCTCTGTTCTGAGCTCCCATCCCTCCTCTGGCGGACCTGCTTTCCAGGTGATGGAAAGGGTCCTTGCCTCCGCAAGCTTGTCAGCACCAATGGCAGAACCCCCCCCCCCCCCCCAGCATGCAGCTTTCCCAATCCCCTAGTCTAGGATCCCGGGCACAGGAGCTGCAAGAACTTCCCTTGAAGGAACTCTTTCTCTGGAATACTCCTCAGAAGATCCAACTGGGGAGCCACACCTGAAGAAATGGTGCAAGAGGAAGCACCTTGATTTCCCTGAGGAAATCTCACTGAGGACACAGAGTGTGATGTGGGGACCCTTCTCCCTCCTTGCAATCTATCACTGAGGACGCAGATTGCGATGAGGGAGAAGGGTCCCCACGGTCTCCCCCAGAAGTCTCATTTGGAGACATTCTAGAAATCTTCAAGCAGAGGGGAGACTGGAAGTACTCTATCCCTTCAGAGGAATCTGTTCTTGTAGGTCTTTTGTGCCTGGCCATTTACCTCCTGGGTGACCCCCCACCTGCGGATGAGCTTGTGAAGCTGATCATGCAGCATGCCTGGAAGGCCCCGGACAACGTAGAACCTGTCCCCTGGAGGCCGGACAAAATTTTATCCACCCCCTGAAGACCAGCCCAAGTGGTCCAAGCAGTTGACAGTTGATTCCATTGTCGTGGCAGCAGCCACCAAGAGGGAGCTGGCAGATGGTGGTTCCACTGTCCATCCTCCGAACAGGGAGTCTCGGGCCATGGACTGAATAGGGAAGCGGACCTATGCTTCAGTGACCTTTGCTATTCGGTTGCTGAACTATCTGGCACACTTCACTCGCCACCAAACAGACCTAATTTCTGAAATGTCTACCTCTTTGGTGGGGGTACTGCCTGATGAGGTGCGTGACACTGTCACTTCGCAGCTAGCTACTCTAGAATCTATCTTACTCCTAGATGCATTTGATATCTCACCACCAAGGGGGCAGCTTGAGCAGCTGCATCGGGGTATCGTTATGGGACGTCATGCTTGGATGAGTTTGTGATTTTGCAGACCCCTTTAAATCTTTCAACGCGCCTGTCCACTAATCTTCACTTTTTGATCCAAAAGTACGAGACGCACTATCATGAAGTGAGAAAGACTGAAATACCTTGTCTGCTGTGGGCATATGTCCCCCCCCCCCCCCAGAGGTCCTATTCCAGGAACCAGAGGGGGGAAATTGTGGTTCAAAAAGTCCCAGGGATCTTTTTGTGACACTCGTGGTAAGCAATCCCCCTGGGAAGAGGGGGCAACTCATCTGAAAGACACCCCTTTCAGGGCAGAGGGGATCCGCATAACCAGTGAGCTAGAGATTCCTTCTCATAGGTTCATAGGTTTGTACTGGGCTATCTGCCCGAAGGCATATATTAGCCCAGCCATGTTGTGCGGTATTCACCGCCCCTTTAGTAGTTCCCTAGACCCTTGTACTAGCAGCTAGTACCCTTGGCCCCTATTTAGTAGTGCTGTTGGTGTGATCCCCGGTATGAACTTTGTTACCCATCCACTCATCAAGGTCCCTCTTGAAGAGTGATAGTGAAGGGGCTCTGTCTTATGTAGATCGGGGCCCTGTTCCATAGTAAGGGAAGTCTCTGCGAAGGGAATCTATCCCTCCAGCATGTTCTATTCATTGTTGTGTTGAGGTTTATATCCCTAGAGCGTGTAGCTCTAGTAGATTTGGTTTTGCTAAGATGGAGCATGTTCAACAATTCTGGGTTGGACATGGCTCTGTATGTTAGACAGAGATCGCCTCTGAGAAAGCGGTATGCAGCAGAGAACAGTCTTAGCTTTTTCAGTCGTGCTGCATAGGGCAACTGTTTGAGGCCAGTAATCCTCTTGGTTAGGTACCTCTGTGGTCTCTCCAGCTGCTGGAGATGTCTAGCCAGGTATATTCCAATTGGTGCATTGTACTCAATGGGTCTGATGAGGGAAGAGTAGAGGGGCACCATTACATCCTTGGATCTTGATGCAAACCCTTTCGTGATCAGATGGGTCACATAGAAGGATTTTCTAACCACTTTGGCAACATGGTTATCAAAGGAAAGCTGACTATCTACTTGGGTCCCTAGATCCCATATTTCTTCAGATTTCAGGGGATTACCTCCTATGTTGTAGTTTGCGGGTACTCTGTTTTTTCCAAAGGGGATTACTATGCATTTTTTTGCATTTAGCTTGAGACCATGGCTTTGACACCATGCATCAGTCTCATTTAGGCCCTTCTGGGGGATCTCCATGTCGGCTGGAGACTCTATTATAGAACCCAGTTTGCAGTCATCCGCAAACTGTCAGCCACAGCCCTTCCGTGCTTACCTGTACTTCCGAGAAGTATATGCCAAACAGGCCGACCCTACCAGCGCTCCTGAGCAGCAGCCTGATCTGGGGTCATTTTTCTCTGCACCTACCAGCCTGGCTACTTTATTACTACCAATGTTTGGGTGCAGAGAATATCCAGAGGCTACCAAATCCCATTCAATTCAACTCCCAGACCCGCCAAACGAATCCCCAGTGTGCCACCCAATCAGAGGGAGGTAGCAGCCTTAGAAATAGAAAAGCTGCTAAGTCATCCAACCATTCCCACCAGACCAGAGGAGATCTGGGTTTTACTCTAGGTTTCTTTTAGTGCCAAAAAAGACAGGGGACTGGAGACCAATCTTGGATCTCAGCTTATTGAACAAATTCATGAAACCGCAAAAATTCCGGATGGTCACGGTACAGTCCATTGTCACCTTTCTAAGGAAAGACAACTGGATGTGCTCTATATGTACTGACCCTTCTTGCCCAAGGTCCTTTCTGGATTTTCAGTTAACCATTCTATTGACCTGCTGTTTTTTTCCCCCTCAGTGTTCAGAGGGGAGTATCTTTTGCATAGCCTTGATGTTCATAGGCAGCTTTGTTTTTATTTGGACAGAGCTAAATCTTTCAGAAAAATGGGTCAATTGTTTGTGGCCTTTGCGGGACCCAGATTGAGTAAACCTGTCTCCAAAGTGACTATCCTCCTAACTTAGGAACGTCATTATCTTCATCTACCATTAGAATAAACTCTAACTTCTAGAGTAAAGGTGTATTCCACTAGATCAGTGGCTACTTCCGTGGCTTTTCATTCCGGAGCCTCTATGGATGATATCTGCGCAGCAGTCACTTGGGCAAGACCTCATACCTTTACCACTCATTACAAATTGGATTTGGCCTCCAGGGGACGAGCATCTTTTGGTTCTATGGTGCTCAGGAATATCCTACCTTAGGGCCACCCAGGACTCCAGTAGCTGGGGACTCGGTCCTATCAGTAAGGAATGAATAAAAATTTACATCCTCAGATAGTTGTCTTACCATAACGTTCCATCTGTGTTGTAGATCTTCATTCCTTCATTACTTCCCGCCCTTCTTCCCCCTGCCTGGACTCCTGGTTCATAGGTTGGTACTAGGCTATTGGCCCTAGGGGCTATACAAGCCTAGCCATAACAATTCCCTGGCTATTTCTTCCCACACTATTTACTTCACTGGACCCGTGCTAGCATGGCGACTGACGTGATCCCTGGGGTGAATTTCCTTTCTCCCATTCAGTCATCAAGATTCCTTTTGAAGACAGCCAAAGAGGTGCTCTGCTTGACATGTATGGACACACTATTCCAGTGTCTGGGGAGTCTCTGGGTCAGGAACCTATCCCTCCAGCATGTTTTGTTTATTGTGATGACATGGTTTAGATCCCTGGAGCATGTGGCGCTGAAGGATTGGGATTTCTTTAAGTGCAGCATGTCCAACAGCTCGGGCAGAGATTGCCTCTGAGTAGACAATATGTGAGAGGGTATAGCTGGAGTTTAAGGTGGTCAGCATAGGGCATCTGCTTTAGGTCTGTGATTCTTTTAGTGAGGTATTTCTGCGGCCTTTCCAGTTGCAGATGTCTTGAGAGGTACATACCAATTGGGGCGTTGTATTCTATAATGGGTCTAATGAGGGATGAGTACAGTAGGACAATGACTACCTTTTTTCTGGATGAAAATCCCTTGGTGATGTGCCACATAGGATTTCCTGACTGTTGTGGTGATGTGGTTATTGAAGGTGAAACCACTGTCCACCTGTGTCCCTAAGTCTCATCACACTTTCGGTGTTTAGTGTACTGCCACCTATGTGGTAATTCACTGGTACATGTTTTTCCCAAAGGGGATAACTGTACATTTCTTGGCATTGAGCTTGAGCCCATGGCTCTGGCACCAAGCATCTGTTTCTGTAAGGCCCTTTGTAGAGTATCAACGACATTTGGGGATTCAATAATGGCTCCCAGTTTGCAGTCTTCTGCGATCTTTGTTAGCCAGAGTCCCTTAGTTGTTAGCCTGTACTGCAGAGAAGTAGATGCCAAACGAGAGGTCCCAGGACTGAACCCTGAGGTACTCCACTTGTCTGGAGCTGGATTTAGTCAGCTACTTTTACAGTGTGGGTGGCAACCCATTGAGTGACGTAGGGATTAATGCCCAGCTTAGTAAGTTTATTTATGATTCCAGAGTGGGGGGTGATGTCAAAGGCCTTGGCGAGGTCCAGATAGGCTGTGTGGACTGCCTTACCCTCGTCCACAGTTCTGGTGACTGTTTTGAAGAAGTCATTCAGGTTCAGGAGACTAGATTGACCCTTTACAAACCCAAACTGGGTGTGGGGTCGTGTGTTAAGGTTGCCAGTGTCTTTGCAAGTTCTATGATGATACATTCCATGACCATGCAGTCAGGCTCGTCAGACAGATGGGGTGGTAGTTCCCGGGATCCAAGGTGAATCCCCCTTGTGAAGTGGGATAACTGTAGCTGTGCGCCACTCAGTGGGCATGAAGCCTGAGGTGAGGGTATGATTAAACATGACATGTAGGTGAGGTGCCAGTTCATTTTGTAGTTCATGTAGTACACAGCCCGGGATGTCATCTTTTCCCATGGATGCTGTATTCTAAGCTTTGGAGAGTGCGTTTTTTACCTGTGTGGCTGTTATCACTGGAATTTGGCAATCTTCCAGTATTGAGATGGGCCATTTAGGGAGTGAGAGGGGGGTGAGGTTGGCACTGAATCGATCTGCCAGGATGTTGGCAATATCCTTGGGATCAGTATATTTAATGCCATTCTGTTGTAGCTCAGAGCAGATCTGAACATTGCCATTTAGATTCTTGACAGTTATAGAATGCCTTGTGGTTGTCTTTGGAATCTTTGGCAATTTTATTTTCGTAACTAGCTTTGGAGAATTTTGAGGGAGCTCCTTTTCTTACTAAGGCTGGTAAGGGAGTTTTTTGCATCCTGGGATTTTCCTCTCTTCTGCAACAGTTTCTTCCTTTTGTTGTAAAGTTTGCTTATGGCAGGGGACCACCAGATTGGCTTCCTTTTTTTGGAGGGCATCTTGGTTCTACTTGGGATGGCATGATTCATGCAGGAGTGGATGTACTCGTACAGTGCCTTAGTGTAGGACTCAGCAGTCGAACTTTCAGTTCCCATCTGTATGGGTGTCATGAAGTTTGTAACTTCTGACTTGAGTAGCATGAAGTTGGCTTTGGAGAAGTTTTTTATGGAGGTTTCCTTACTGGGGGGTGGGGGTGGGATGTGTATGTTAAAGATGATTAGCTTATGGTCTGACCTGACCAAAGAAGGGGTGACCATAGGTGTGGAGCATCGATTTCCCATGTTGGTAATGACCAGGTCTAGGATATTGGAGCCCCTGGTGGGACTATGGATTAGTTGATCCAGGGCATTGGAATTTATGAATTCCAAGAACTGTTGGGCAAAGGTGTTGGTACACGAGTAGTTTTCCCAGTTAATGGCAGGGTAGTTGAAATCACAAGTATTAGGGTGTTTGGTTGTATATTAATATTTTCCAGTATGTTTAGAAAGGTGCACTGAGAATCTTGGGGCATGGTGGGGATCTGTAGCTAGCTACAATTTGGATTGCGGTCTTAGAGTTAATTGCACCTGGAGAATTTCAGACTCATTGTGTTGGGCAATTAACCTGGTGGTGTGAATATGGACAACACTCCACCTTTAGTGTTTCGATCCTGGTTTGGTGGCCGAAGGTGTGGTAAGAGTTGTAGCCTGGTATTGCAGGGGTACTCTCTGGAGCCTTAAACCAGGTCTCAGTGCACAGATATCGATGTTCTCCATTTTTAGGAGTGCCTCGAGAGTGCATTTTGAGGTTTAGACTTCTAGCATTGAGTAGCATTACCTTCAGATTTTGCATGCTTGTACTTGTTACGGTGGTGGTTTTGTCCTTTGAACTTTGCCTAAAAAAGGCACTATAGGGGGGGTGGACTTTAGGAACTCCTTGTTAAGGTATTTGCTCAGACAGAGCCTCCTACTGTCTCGCCCCTGTAATATAGGAGCGGGCAAACTTGATCTGAAGAGCCTGAGGGGCATTATGGGTGGGTCTTAGCTGAGAGTTTTTGGCTGGCGTGAGCTTGGAAACTGCCGTGACAGTTCAGAGGACAGAACCGAAGTCGTATCAGTAATGAATGAATAACTAGAACACAGATGGAACATTATGGTAAAACAACTTTTTTCTTCGTTACAACTTCTTAGCACAGAAATCCAGAGCAAAGCCAATAATGGGGGAATACAGCCCCAAAATAGGGACACATTTGAAATACTGATTTTATAACCTTAGAAAATTGCTAGAATAAAAGGTTTTGTTTTACCACTCCTGAAAACCAGAGGAACAGAACAAAAATGTGAGGCATAAATTCACAAGTGATGGTGGCTAGGGACTTTAGGCTCTTTTTACCTGCACCCAAGGTACTGGGTTTGAGCCAGAGTACCA
Organism: Protopterus annectens; assembly: GCF_019279795.1. Taxonomy (NCBI): domain Eukaryota; kingdom Metazoa; phylum Chordata; order Ceratodontiformes; family Protopteridae; genus Protopterus; species Protopterus annectens. The sequence goes on along the minus strand of NC_056725.1, from coordinate 224,796,588 downwards.
CACACACACACCTGCTTACTCACTCTGAAAATGTTCAACTTCTCTGTGGTATGTCTCCCAGTACATCCCAACAGCCAGTCCAGACTCCATCCTCAGTCCTCCAAGATGCAGCAGCTTCTGATAATAAATCCTGCTCTGATTCCGAGCAGCAGCTATATAAAACCATCTGTTCCTGCTTGCAAAAAGCATTGAAAACCAGGAAATGTGTGTCGCGAGCTCAACTCGGATAGGCCGGTAGCCCCGATGAGCTGATGTCACCGCACACGCGATGTCAGCTAAAGTGCAAAAATTGAAAATAAAGAAATTCTGGACAGTTGGGAGGTATGGATGATCTGCAAAAGTGGGGGGGGGGGGCTCCCCTCCCCCCTCGCTGTATGGTTCGGGCGCCCATGGGAAACAGTTGCACCCCTTGTTGCTAGTTGTGACATACTAATGGGAAGAAGACTATATACTGAAAGGTATGTGGCAAGACTGTTGCACTGGGGGTTGTGCAAACATAATATTGTAGCTGAAAACCACTGGAAACATGAGCCACAAAGCATCATAGAAAATGATGAAGTCTACATCACATGGGATCACCCATTACATCACATGGGATCACCCATTACCAACAGTTCAAAAGACAGATGCAAGGAAAAGATCAGGATTTGCAGGCAGAAGAGAGCAATGTGGAAGAAAGATACCCAGACAGTTCCAGCAGTAGTAGGAGCAACGGGTCTTAGAATCTACAGTTATACTTGTATATGTTACTGATGCATGCAACTCCATTCGAATTGCAGTTGTCATTACTGGGCATATTGCAGGTGCTGCAAAAAGCACTTTTGGCTAACATCAAAGATTGAAACAGTACTAATTTCATGAACTTTAATATGTTGACTTAGGAATGGGGTCCATTCCAGTCATGTTATTAGAAACCCAAAAGATTTGGAGAAATTAGTGAGAGAAAGGAACCTTAGACTGAGGAACAGAAAACTTCCTCCATGGAGATGGGTAGGCCAGAAGATGTCGAAGCTACCATTGTGGCCTCCGAGTCCAAAGGCATGACATCTCCTTTCTACTAACTTCTGTCAAACCCCTTTAGTGGCAGGTTGCCAGTTGCTAACATATTCTTATGAGCTTATGTTGCAGGCATGCTTGATGCATTGCCTCTGGGTAAAAATGGCTGATTAGGACATCCCTAAGTTCTGCTTGGCAAAAGAATGAGCTGTCGACCCGTATTCTGCACAATATTTCCCCAGGGATAAACCAGTAGCTCGCACTCTTACAGGCGTATGTATCCAAAATGGTGGCAACACTGTCCACATTCTCAGGAAGCTCAAAACATGATCAACATATGACCCATCTTGTCATTAGCCTTATGGACGCTAATGAATCCTGTACCACAATTGCAACTAGCATGCAAGACTTTAAGAAACTAACCAAAGAGCTTTTTGCCAAGTGGCAGGCTTGCAACAGTCACTTATCCTTGCATTTCAGGCATCAAGTCTGTAAAAAGGATGGCATCCTTCCCTCTCAGAAAATGTACATAGCCTTCCTTTGTCCGATAATGAACACTTAGTGTGCACATTATAATGAAAACTAAGCATCTTTGATGAAGCACCACGGCTAGAAAAAATGTGTAAAATAACTTTAATATCCAAGTAAAAGCATAAGTAAAAATGAGCACAAAATTGACCGTCGAGCACTTTCAGCTATGTTAGCCTTCAGATAATCATTCATGCTCCTGTTTCACTTAAAATCCTAGTTAACCAATCACTATTGCAAATTCAGTGCACACCCTCTCGATAACCAATAAAGAAGTTCTCCTTTCAAATCTTAACTATCAATCGAGCCCCCATGATAAAGCCAGTCATATACTTAACAGTCAAGCCTCCATGCTAGAGCCAATCCTGGACCTTCTAGCCTTCAACACTGGTTTAAGCGGAACAACGTTGTTTAAGCCAGGTGAGCGATTCTCTCTCATTAACTATCCAACTAATTTTACAAATTTCATTTCTATTTACATCTCCTTCTCTTATGTTCTGAGACCACTTCCATTGGCTTAATGATGTGTAGAGTTAAGCAAAACATGGACTGCAAGTGCATTACTAGAATCTAGATTCTTAATGTGTCTCAGCTGGCTTAATATTCGATCCTTAAGCTGTTGATCCATTTTGCCTATATAAAAGGCAGTACATTGACAGCAGCAGGCTAAATAGATCAGATGTTGGGTATTGCAATCGGCATAGACATCAAAATTATATACCCTATTAGTACAAGGATGGACAAAGGTGCTATTACTGTCAATGGAGGTACAAGCTTTACACTTGTGACATCTAAAAGTGCCCTTTCTATCAGTCGGCAGCTGTTTGACAAAACCATTCGTATTGCATAGTAATCTCCATGTTTTTGTTTTTACAAGTGAATCTAGGTGTTTCACCTACAGTGTTCCTTAACTTTTCGTCTGCTGTTAAAATGGGCCAGAACCTTTTAATAATTTCACATATTTGCTTATTGTCCATGCTGTATGTAAGAGTACAATTGACAAGTATTTCTTGAGTTCAAGCACTTACAACCCTATTATATGAATTGGCTCCTGCTTGGGAAAAAATATGGATTTTCCTTTCCTGATGTCCCCAAGGTTGATTCCCATGTTAAGGTTTCTCTTGCTATAGCCTTTCTTTTAAGTTAGTGCGCAAAGTAGCATACTCATTCTCAGTCATCCTCCTTGGTACAGAGCCTGGAAATCCTTATTGCCTGGTTCTCTGATATTATTGAAAATATGGCCAGGATGCATACTCTGGCTATGTAAAATTCTCTGGATTTCCTAAATATGTTGGTGCTCAAACCAGTATCCGGATGTAAAATAATCCTTACATCCAAAAAATCAATTGTCTTGTTGGAATGATTGACTTTAAACTCTAGAAAACTGGTACTGAAATTGAGGTAGTCCTTAAACAAATTAAGCTGCTGTTCATTTTCGTTCCACAGAATAAAAATGTCCTCCACAAAATGCCCATAATAAAGTAGGCATTCATACCATGGATTGACATTACTTAGTACTTTCTCATTTTCCCAATATGCTAATATCAAATTCGAATAGGTATTAGTACAGGGGGTGCCCATGGCAACCCCCCATATTGGCAAATAGAAATCCTGGCTATATGCAAAAACATTGTACTCCAGAACTAATTCCAATAAGGAGCAAAGTAAATCTGAGCTAAACCCAGCTTGCTGTAAGAATGAACAAATAGATTCTATTCCATAATAGTTAAGAATGACTGTGATCAGGCTGTTAATGTCCATGGTTACTAGTATAATATTCATTCCCATTAAATTCCTTGTTTTAGTATATAAATCAGGCAAAAAGGAGCCTGTGTCTTTTAATACTACTTGCGCTAAAGGTAGAACTTTAATTCTCAATATAGAGAGGGATTCAGTGAGCCAACCTCTGCCAGCTACAATAAGGCATGGGGGGTGTTAAACTGTCTTTATGAATGTTGGGAAGACTGCTAATGCTCTGTATAGTGGGATACTAGTGTCAGTCATAGGTCTTTACGTGCCTTTCCATCAGCATTTCATATAAACTACTCCGGAAGTTGTTTAGCATTACTTCTGTCTTTCCTATTCAATTTTCTATATGTATGTTCATCTCTTAACATCTGTTGTATCTTATTTCTATTCCAGCTCGCATTCATTAGCACAATACACCCTCATTTATTGGCTGGTTTAACAACCAAATCATCTCTTCCTTGGTTGGTTAAGGGCTTCTTTTTCTTTGGACTTCATGTTATAGAAATGCCCTTTTCTGTTTCCTCTTAATTTCTCCACCTCATTTTCACATAGGTGGGAAATAGTTCAACAGTAGGATGATTCACAGGGATAAAATTATTCAATTTCTTATACTGTGATGGTTTGTAAAAAAAAAAAAAAAAAAAAAACCTTTTTCCAAAAATGGATTTGTCGCATTTCTTCCAAAAAGTCTTATCCGTTACAAACACTAAATCGGACTGTAATGCAGGACTAAAGCTCAGTCCCTTCCCAAGTAAAAATTTGTTTCAGATTTATAGATGAGACAAATTTGCAACCAAATACAATTCTTCCATGGTCAAGTCATTAACTTTTTTTGCTTTGTCTCCTAACTGGGTGTTCTTGAATTTCTGTGGAATTGCTGCTTCACAAAAACCAGGAGCTGCCAATTAAGAGGTACATGGACCGCACTTTCTTTAGGTCTAGTTACTAATGCAGGTTCTAAAAGTCTTCAGTTCTGCTGCTGATTGTAGCACTTCACTGGTACTAGCCTCTCTTAGGTCAGTTTCAGATATTTCCATTATGTGCTTATCCTTCCTTGTATTCTGATTAGCAGACTGCAAGTCAGTAATAGTTGACCTATTACTAACATGTTTCGAAGAATGTTCCTTGTCCTAAACTGGATTGGATGCTCTATTAGAGGAAGATTTACTATGCCCTCTTGCAACTGGTTCTTTTCTGGGCCATTCAAATATATGGCCTTCCTTAAAGTCCTGAAAATCACTTGCTAGTTTTTTTGCTCCCCAAGTTTATTATGTACATCAAGGTTAAATTGCAATGCTTCTAATTTCTGTAACCATGCATCTTCAAGGAACATGCCTTCCAGTTCAGCTTTAGTTTTGATATTTAATGCTACACTTTCTTCTTCTGGCTCAAAATACTCAAGTAAATTCTTGTACCTGAGGCTGGTGTCCAAGTTGATAGCTTGTCATTTGGCAAGTAAATCAGGATAGGTATTTCCATAGCTACGGAGGCATTTCTCCCTCATGCCTCTAGGTACTACTTTATGGTGAATGCAAGCCTCAAGATGAAAGCGCTGCCATTGTTGCCTTTTGAGCTGGTACGCAGCATTTTCTATTTCCTGAAAGATGGCATAAAAGTCATTTTCCTCCATAAGTGGAGCATTAAAGCCCGTACTTTTATTCAAATTCAATTGTAGGAGAGGATTATTCAGCTCATCTAAGAAACCCATGTTTCACTTCACTCTACACATCATTTTAAGTTTAAAGCAATGGAAGTGGTCCCACAGAACATAAGGGAAGGAGATGTAAAGAATATAACTGAAATTCGTGAAATTAGTTGGATAATTAATATGAGAGTGAATGGCTCGCCTGGCTTAAACAACGTTGTTCCGCTTAAACCAGTGCTGAAGGTCAGAAGGTCCAGGATTGGCTCTAGTATGGAGGCTTGACTTCTAGCATTGAGTAGCATTACCTTCAGATTTTGCATGCTTGTACTTGTTACGGTGGTGGTTTTGTCCTTTGAACTTTGCCTAAAAAAGGCACTATAGGGGGGTGGACTTTAGGAACTCCTTGTTAAGGTATTTGCTCAGACAGAGCCTCCTACTGTCTCATCTCTATAATATAGTTGCGGGCAAACTTGATCTGAAGAGCCTGAGGGGCATTATGGGTGGGTCTTAGCTGAGAGTTTTTGGCTGGCGTGAGCTTGGAAACTGCCGTGACAGTTCAGAGGACAGAACCGAAGTCGTATCAGTATTGAATGAATAACTAGAACACAGATGTAACATTATGGTATAACAACTTTTTTCTTCGTTACAACCTCCTAGGTTCAGCAGGAATTTTCCCTATAAACACTAGTCCTTTCCTGCACCTATTAGACAGGGACAAGGTAAACCCTGCAGAGACAGACCACCCAGACTCCTATCCCAGGGTCGGCAGAGAACCAAACTGGGTTGGCAGAGAACCAAACTGTGGACCACTTCCACTCTAAAAGCAGGGAGTTCTAAGCCATCCCTCTAGGGTAAAAATCCCTCAAGGACTTCCTCTCCCCCTTCTGCACTCCTTCCACTCACCAAGAACCACTTGGTATGAAAGATCTTTTTTCAGGGATACGAATTTTCGTTCCAACTCCCAATTCCAAGAGGGATGCCATTACTCTATCACTGAGCAGAGGCACTGGAACATGTCCATGCTCACCCATCCCTAGAGGCAGTGGAACTGGTCCCCTCAACTCAATCAAGCTAAAGCTCTTATTCCACACTAGTCCTTGCTCCTAGGATAGAGGGCGCTTGGCACCCCTCCCTGGATCTACCCATTCAGAACACCTTTTCTGTTCACCAAATTCAAAATGCTAACTTTGCAGCAGTTGCTGCCTAGGCTGACCAAAAATGCATGGTTTGTTACCCTACCTGTACAAGAGGCCTTAGCCCTGGCCATAGCCTTTGGCAGATAGAAAAACAAATTTACCCTTATCTGGACAACTGCCTTATTCAGGCAGATGGCAAAAAATAGCTACTCCAAAACCCCCTCTTAGTCAAAACTCTCCTAAACCACTCAGGGTACACCATTTACTAGAAGAAAGGACAAAACACCCTCCAGGAAGATCAGTTTCTTGGGAACACTGCTGTACACAGCAGCCCACATGGCCTTCCTATCCACAAAAAGGCAGATTCCGGCAGCTTTTCACCAGCTGGCTTCCAGATATCTCCACACGGCGAGGAAGTCCCTGTAAGCCTTGAGGTACATGGCATCTTCCATCCTTCTAATTTCTATAGCCAGGCCTCACATGAGAACTTCACTGGTATCTAAAGAACCTTTGGATTCCAAACTATACCTCCAGCGACCTTTAAACCGCTGATCCCCTGTATAGGGGCTGAGTTTCTCTGATTGCAGGGGCCCCTGCACAGAACAAGGGTCTTTCCCTTCAACCTCTGCCCAACTGGGTAGACCATTACCACCGACACCTCAGACACAGCTTGGGACACTCACCTAGAAGGCAGGTGCACCCAAGGTCTTTGGGATGCCCAGCACCTTCCTTTACACTTCTACCAGAAGGAAATAATTGCAGTACAAAAGGCTCTGACATCCTTCAAACCCCATCTCAAGCCAGGGGTTCTCCTAATCAAAACAGACAACACCACAGTAATGTAGTACACCAGCTAACAGGGAGGGACCATGTCTTACCCTCTGTGCAGGCTAGCCATGAATCTCAGGCTGGCAGCTTCTTCCATGGAAACTACACGTAATAGCCAATACCCACCTGGGATCAACCACACCCTGTCAGGTCATTTAAGCAGAAACTTCCTGGACCCCCACGAGTGGCAGCTATACAGAAAAATACATTCACAATCAACTGGGAGTGGAGGTCTCAAGAGCTGGATCTTTTTGCTTTGCATCCCAACCAGCAGCAGAAAAGATCCTGTACCAGGGAGCATCACCTCCTAGCGTGGAAGATGGATGCCTTGACCTCCCCCTAGAACACTGTGTACTCATTCCTTCTTATCCCCAAGGTACTGGCCAAATTAAGGGAGGAGAGAGAAAATTGGCCCAGACAACGTTAGTACCCCTTACTGAGCAGCCTGACCTTACAGCCTCCTAGCCAGTTTCCCCCTGACCTTCGACCTTCTTAACCCAGTGGGGGAGGGGAATGCTGCACCCAGACTCGCAGACTCTCGAACTATCAGCTTGGCAAATACTCAAAAGGCAGACTTAGGGGCCCGTGTTTAGCAAACAGGTCCTACACATTATCACAGGGGCCAGATGGCCCAGCACCAGAAAATATCTTGTGCAGGAAAATGGAAAAGATTCTGGTCCTGGAGCCAGTCCAGATGGGGCAATACTTCACCTTCCTTCCCTCTTATCCTGGACTGCCTAGCAGAGCTACTTAGTAGTGGCCTCTCCTTCTCCCCTAAATCCACGCCTCAGCCATTTTAGCTCTTTTTGATACAGAACAGCCCTTGTTATCCCACCTTTTGATTCAACAATGTCTGAGGTCCTTCTAATATCAGACCTCCCAGAAGGCCTCCCACTTCAGCCTGGGACCTGAATTGTGTTTTGTGGAAAAAATAACTTTTGTCACCCTTCGAGCCTTCTGATTCAGCAGAACTTGGATACCTCACCTGAAAGACTGCTTTTCTGCTAGCTATAACCTCTGCCAGAAGGGTTTCACATATTCAGGCACTGATGGCTGTTGAGCCCTTCATCATCTTCCAGGCAGACAGGGTCTCCCTCAGGACTAATCCCTCCTTTATCCCCAGGGTGTTTTCTAAGGTAACTATCTGCTAGGACATACCTCTACCCCCTCTTTCTTTCCTAACCCTCAAAACAAAGGGGACAGAATTCTGCACTCACTAGATCTGCAGACACCTCAGATACTATCTGGACTGTACTAAATCCTTCAGAAAAACAGACCAACTCCTTGTCAGCTTTGCCCCAGGGGCAGAGAGGAAGCTCATTTCCAAATTATCCTTTTCCCAATGTATCTCGCACTGTACCCATTTCTGCTACACTTTACATGGGTAACATTCCAGTAGGCAGCCTACACTTCCTCAGGCGTTTCCACCAGGGACATCCTGGAAGCTGCTTCCTGGATTTCTGTCAATACCATCACCACCTACCTCTGTTCTCCAAGGCCAGGGCAGGGGTTGCCTGTGCAGTTCTACAGGGAATGCTGACCCATTCCTACATCTTACTAATCCTACCACCCCTCTCCTCAGCTTTGGGAATCCTCCCACAGGTGAACAGTGAAACGTGAAGAATATAGTGCAGTTTTGTGCACTTAACATAAATATAGATGTTTGAGTGTATTCACTGTTGGAGTCCTAGTTTCCCTCCCTCCTTCCTCCACATATCTAACAGTGGCTTTTAGCCACCAGGACCACTTTACCGTATTTACTTGGGCCTCTGGTTAGGGCAAGAAAAACTGATGTAATGGCGTTGGCTGCCTTCCTTTATAGCACTGGTGACCTGCCATCAGACAGCCAGCGACAGCAGCCGACGCAGAAAAACATTGACTATTTGGGCCGGCTGAGAGCTACCGCAGCAGGGATAATCCACAGGTGATGACTGCAACAGTGAATGCATAACATCTACATTTATGGTTAAGTGTACACAACTGTACTTTTCTGAAGGAGGTATGGTCCTCCTAGAAATTGATTACATGTATAGATCGTGGAACTGCATACATATCTTCTGACCTCACAAGACCCAAACATGGTGAATGTTTTGAAACATGAATAAATACTTCCCTGCTTAGTCTAGCAGAAGCATATTGGAGTCAAACAGGAATGGAAATCAAACCAGAAGTAGATAAAAACAAGGCAGCAACTGAATGTGCCAAAAAATAAAGAATATAAGGTTAAGGAGCAGATGAGAAGGCAAGCAATGTGGAAAATGTATAAATGTAGTTGCAAGTATAGATGACTCCTGGAACAACCTCGTGTTGATCAGGATCGAATTTGCCTTTCCTTAACTATTCCTGCTTTCAAACCAAAAGATGAAAGGTTAATATTGGCAGCCCCCCATGTGCATGTTGGTTTACAAAGTCCATTGAACATGTAGGAGAAACAGACAAATGTCTGTTTTGAAAAACAGAATTGGAAACAGTATAGGTGCTGGAAGCTGTTAAACTGGGATGGCGGAGGGTGACTGGCACTTAGTGAACTAAAAAGGGTAATTTTTTATAACTATTTTCTACCACAACATAGGTTCACTTGGAGGACATTTTAAGCTTAGCCAATTCCCTTTTGGTGCTTGAATTAACATTTTCTGATTGGTCTTAGCTATCCCCATGGCTGATAATTGTATATTAGCCCTAGTGAGAACTGTGATCATACCATAGATAATTTTGAGGGGGCCATGTAAGGGATGCAGCATTTAGGAACTGCCTCTATCCATTAGTGGCATGAGTGGAAATCCTGGAGTACATTTTCTATTACCCATCCTTAGATCCAAGTTGCATTTGAATATGGATGGATGAGCTTTGCTTTATTTTTATGGGTAGTCTGTTCCGGAACAGTGGTAGCCTCTGTGATATATATCCATCTCTCTGCAACATTCAGTTTAGATAACTGGACTGAGTATTTCTGATGACATTTGACTTTGTTCAGTAGGTCCATCTGTATTATGTTGGAGGATGCTTTGTATGCCAGGCTTGTCACCACTAAGCACTCTGTAGGATACTGAGTATAGTAATAAATCTTTGAGGTGGTCCATGCAAGACCTGTTGTTTAAGACTTGTATCATTTTAGTAAGGTGTATCTGAAGGTATCCCAATTGTTGCATGGGGCTGGACAGATACATGCCAAAGTGGGCATTATACAAAATGATTAACATAATGAGAGCTTTATAAAGGGGGACAACAATATCTCTAGATCTAGTCACAATCAATTTGTTTATAATCCGTGCAATATAGAAAGGTTTTCTTATGACTCTGGGCACATGTTGGTCAAAAGTTAGGTCACTGTACACATAAGTTCCCAAATGCCAAACAATTGGATCAGTTCTCAGAGGGCATTGTCATGATTTTGACACCAGTTATTTGGGACAAACCTTCCTGCATGATTAAGTCATTTGGGGATTCAATAACTTCTAGCTTGCAGTCTTCTCAAACTTAGCTGGCCAAAGCTCTTTGGCATTTCCTTTTACTTTTGAGATGTATATGCCAAACCGTCTCAAGCACCGAACCCTGGGGACTCCATTGGTGACTGGTCTCTTCCCCTGTTTTGATCTCCTGCATCTTGTGAGCCAGGTTGGCAATGCAGCTGGTGATATAAGTGTTTTCTCCTACATTATTCATCTTTTGTACTACACCTGAGTAGGAGATTGTGTCAAAAGGCTTGGCCAGGTCAAGGTAATGTGGTGTGAACTGATTTACCCTTCATCCATTGCTTTGGTAACAAGAGTAAAGCTTAATTATTTGCCTGCGATTTTGAGCCTTTCACACTTTACTCTGGGCTATTTTCAAACACATTTTTAGGGCCACACATACATGTATGCATTCCTTGATTAACCTTCCTGATTGTATTAAATTATATTCCTTGTATAATACAGTGGACTTGTTAGACTTAAGTTAGAGCACATTTTTAATTTATTGTTTAAACATTTTTCCAGTAGGCAATGAAACAAAAATGCATTAACCAATAATGACAAAACTGCCCTATTCAGAACATTTCCATCATAAAGGTCTACTTCCACACACAATTGCATTTGAAATGTATCGTTTGAACATTTTTCCAGTAGACAATGAAGCAAAATGCATGCACCAATAATGACAAATCTGCCCTATTAAGAACATTTCCATGATGAGTTTACTTCTATACATACATAATACATAAATACAGAATCACAGTAGTGTAAGCCATAGGCATGTTGCACAGCTTCTTGAACTTATTTTCAATTGGGAGGGGGGGCAAAAGGCCAAAAAACAGGGACACATTTTAAGCATTGCTTGTATAATTTTGGAAAGTTGCTTGCATAAAATGTTACCACCATGCATTTCACTGCCAAGTCTTGAACCCAGAACCCTGTGTACTACAGTCAGAGCAACATACCACTAAGCTAAACCAGCTGTTTCTTGAAAGATAGAAAGACAAACTTAAATGGCTATCCTATCATTTAGTGAATTCAGTTCAGTTCTCACCTTAGTTCTCAACCTCTTAGCACAGAAATCCAGAGCAAAGCCAATAATGGGGGAATACAGCCCCAAAATAGGGACACATTTCAAATACTGATTTTATAACCTTAGAAAATTGCTAGAATAAAAGGTTTTGTTTTACCACTCCTGAAAACCAGAGGAACAGAACAAAAATGTGAGGCATAAATTCACAAGTGATGGCTAGGGACTTTAGGCTCTTTTTTTACCTGCACCCAAGGTACAGGGTTTGAGCCAGAGTACCTCTAGCCACCAGATGTATTCTGTCAGGGGGCATTTACACACACACACACACACACACACACACACACACACACACACCTGCTTACTCACTCTGAAAATGTTCAGCTTCTCTGTGGTATGTCTCCCAGTACATCCCAACAGCCAGTCCAGACTCCATCCTCAGTCCTCCAAGATGCAGCAGCTTCTGATAATAAATCCTGCTCTGATTCCGAGCAGTAGCTATATAAAACCATCTGTTCCTGCTTGCAAAAAGCATTGAAAACCAGGAAATGTGTGTCGCGAGCTCAACTCAGATGGGCTGGTAGCCCCGATTGAGCTGATGTCACCGCACACGCGATGTCAGCTAAAGTGCAAAAATCGAAAATAAAGAAATTCTGGACAGTTGGGAGGTATGGATGATCTGCAAAAGTGGGGGGGCTCCCCTCCCCCCTCGCTCTATGGTTCGGGCGCCCATGGGAAACAGTTGCACCCCTTGTTGCTAGTTGTGACATACTAATGGGAAGAGGACTATATACTGAAATGTATGTGGCAAGACTGTTGCACTGGGGATTGTGGAAACATAATATTGAAGTAGCTGAAAAACACTGGAAACATGAGCCACAAAGCATCATAGAAAATGATGAAGTCTACATCACATGGGATCACCCATTACATCACATGGGATCACCCATTACATCACATGGGATCACGCATTACATCACATGGGATCACCCATTACCAACAGTTCAAAAGACAGATGCAAGGAAAATATCAGGATTTGCAGGCAGAAGAGAGCAATGTGGAAGAAAGATACCCAGACAGTTCCAGCAGTAGTAGGAGCAACGGGTCTTAGAATCTACAATCATACTTGCATATGTTACTGATGCATGCAACTCCATTCGAATTGCAGGAGTTGTCATTACTGGGCATATTGCAGGTGCTGCAAAGAGCACTTTTGGCTAACATCAAAGATTGAAACAGTACTAATTTCATGAACTTTAATACGTTGACTTAGGAATTGGGTCCATTCCCGTCATGTTATTAGAAACCCAAAAGATTTGGAGAAATTAGTGAGAGAAAGGAACCTTAGACTGAGGAACAGAAAACTTCCTCCATGGAGATGGGTAGGCCAGAAGATGTCGAAGCTACCATTGTGGCCTCAGAGTCCAAAGGCATGACATCTCCTTTCTACTAACTTCTGTCAAACCCTTTAGTGGCAGGTTGTCAGTTGCTAACATATTCTTATGAGCTTATGTTGCAGGCATGCTTGATGCATTGCCTCTGGGTAAAAATGGCTGATTAGGACATCCCTAATTTCTGCTTGGCAAAAGAATGAGCTGTCGACCCGTATTCTGCACAATATTTCCCCAGGGATAAACCAGTAGCTCGCACTCTTACAGGCGCATGTATCCAAAATGGTGGCAACACTGTCCACATTCTCAGGAAGCTCAAAACATGATCAACATGTGACCCATCTTGTCATTAGCCTTATGGACGCTAATGAATCCTGTACCACAATTGCATCTCACATGCAAGACTTTAAGAAACTAACCAAAGAGCTTTTTGCCAAGTGGCAGGCTTGCAACAGTCACTTATCCTTGCATTTCAGGCATCAAGTCTGTAAAAAGGATGGCATCCTTCCCTCTCAGAAAATGTACATAGCCTTCCTTTGTCCGATAATGAACACTTAGTGTGCACATTATAATGAAAGCTATGCATCTTCGGTGAAGCACCACGGCTAGAAAAAATGTGTAAAATAACTTTAATCTCCAAGTAAAAGCATAAGTAAAAATGAGCACAAAATTGACCGTTGAGCACTTTCAGCTATGTTAGCCTTCAGATAATCATTCCTGCTCCTGTTTCACTTAAAATCCTACTTAACCAATCACTATTGCAAATTCAGTGCACACCCTCTCGATAACCAATAAAGAAGTTCTTCTTTCAAATCTTAACTATCAATCGAGCCCCCATGATAAAGCCAGTCATATACTTAACAGTCAAGCCTCCATGCTAGAGCCAATCCTGGACCTTCTAGCCTTCAACACTGGTTTAAGCGGAACAACGTTGTTTAAGCCAGGTGAGCGATTCTCTCTCAGATTAACTATCCAACTAATTTTACAAATTTAATTTCTATTTACATCTCTTTCCCTTATGTTCTGAGAGACCACTTCCATTGGTTTAAACTTAATGATGTGTAGAGTTAAGCGAAACATGGACTGCAAGTGCATTACTAGAATCTAGATTCTTAATGTCTCTCAGCTGGCTTAATATTCGATCCTTAAGCCGTTGATCCATTTTGCCTATATAAAAGGCAGTACTTTGACAGCAGCAGGCTAAATAGATCAGATGTTGGGTATTACAATCAGCATAGACATCAAAATTATATACCCTATTAGTACAAGGATGGACAAAGGTGCTATTACTGTCAATGGAGGTACAAGCTTTACACTTGTGACATCTAAAGGTGCCCTTTCTATCAGTCAGCAGCTGTTTGACAAAACCATTCGTATTGCATATTAATCTCCATGTTTTTGTTTTTACAAGTGAATCTAGGTGTTTCACCCACAATGTTCCTTAACTTTTCGTCTGCTGTTAAAATGGGCCAGAACCTTTTAATCATTTCACATATTTGCTTATTGTCCATGCTGTATGTAAGAGTACAATTGACAAGTATTTCTTGAGTTCAAGCACTTACAGCCCTATTATATGAATTGGCTCCTCCTTGGGAAAAAATATGGATTTTCCTTTCCTGATGTCCCCAAGGTTGATTCCCATGTTAAGGTTTCTCTTGCTATAGCCTCTTTCTTTTAAGTTAGTGCGCAAAGTAGCATACTCATTCTCAGTCATCCTCCTTGGTACAGAGCCTGGAAATCCTTATTGCCTGGTTCTCGGATATTATTGAAAATATGGCCAGGATGCATACTCTGGCGATGTAAATTTCTCTGGATTTCCTAAATATGTTGGTGCTCAAACCAGTATCCGGATGTAAAGTAATCCTTGCATCCAAAAAATCAATCGTCTTGGTGGAATGATTGACTTTAAACTCTAGAAAACTGGTACTGAAATTGAGGTAGTCCGTAAACAAATTAAGCTGCTGTTCATTTTTGTTCCACAGAATAAAAATGTCCTCCACAAAACGCCCATAATAAAGTAGGCATTCATACCATGAATTGACATTACTTAGTACTTTCTCATTTTCCCAATATGCTAATATCAAATTTGAATAGGTATTAGTACAGGGGGGTGCCCATGGCAACCCCCCATATTGGCAAATAGAAATCCTGGCCATATGCAAAAACATTGTACTCCAGGGCTAATTCCAATAAGGAGCAACGTAAATCTGAGCTAAACCCAGCTTGCTGTAAGAATGAACAAATAGATTCTATTCCATAATAGTTAGGAATGACTGTGATCAGGCTGTTAATGTCCATGGTTACTAGTATAATATTCATTCCCATTTAATTCCTTGTTTTAGTATAGAAATCAGGCAAAAAGGAGCCTGTGTCTTTTAATGCTACTTGCGCTAAAGGTATAACTTTAATTAATTCTCAATATAGATAGAGAGGGATTCAGTGAGCCAACCTCTGCCAGCTACAATAAGGCATGGGGGGTGTTAAACTGTCTTTATGAATGTTGGGAAGACTGCTAATGCTCTGTATAGTGGGATACTCGTGTCACTCGTAGGTCTTTAAGTGCCTTTCCATCAGCATTTCATATAAACTACTCCGGAAGTTGTTTAGCATTACTTCTGTCTTTCCTATTCAATTTTCTATATGTATGTTCATCTCTTAACATCTGTTGTATCTTATTTCTATTCCAGCTCACATCCATTAGCACAATACACCCTCATTTATTGGCTGGTTTAACAACCAAATCATCTCTTCCTTGGTTGATTAAGGGCTTCTTTTTCTTTGGACTTCATGTTATAGAAATGCCCTTTTCTGATTCCTCTTAATTTCTCCACCTCATTTTCACATAGGTGGGAAAATAGTTCAACAGTAGGATGATTCACAGGGATAAAATTATTCAATTTCTTATACTGTGATGGTTTGTAAAAAAAAAAAAAAAAAATCCCCTTTTCCAAAAATGGATTTGTCGCATTTCTTCCAAAAAGTCTTGTCCGTTACAAACACTAAATCAGACTGTAATGCAGGGCTAAAGCTCAGTCCCTTCCCAAGTAAAAATTTGTTCCAGATTTAAAGATGAGACAAATTTACAACCAAATACAATTCTTCCATGGTAAAGTCATTAACTTTTTCTGCTTTGTCTCCTAACTGGGTGGTGTTGAATTTCTGTGGAATTGCTGCTTCACAAAAACCAGGAGCTGCCAATTAAGAGGTACATGGACCACACTTTCTTTAGGTCTAGTTACTAATGCAGGTTCTAAAAGTCTTCAGTTCAGCTGCTGATTGTAGCACTTCACTGGTACTAGCCTCTCTTAGGTCAGTTTCAGATATTTCCATTATGTGCTTATCCTTCCTTGTATTCTGATTAGCAGACTGTAAGTCAGTAATAGATGACCTATTACTAACATGTTTCGAAGAATGTTCCTTGTCCTAAACTGGATTGGAAGCTCTATTAGAGGAAGATTTACTATGCCCTCTTGCAACTGGTTCTTTTCTGGGCCATTCAAATATATGGCCTTCCTTAAAGTCCTGAAAATCACTTGGTAGTTTTTTGCTCCCCAAGTTTATTATATACATTAAGGTTAAATTGCAATGCTTCTAATTTCTGTAACCATGTATCTTCAAGGAACATGCCTTCCAGTTCAGCTTTAGTTTTGATATTTAACGCTACACTTTCTTCTTCTGGCTCAAAATACTCAAGTAAATTCTTGTACCTGAGGCTGGTGTCCAAGTTGATAGCTTGTCATTTGGTAAGTAAATCAGGATAGGTATTTCCATAGCTACAGAGGCATTTCTCCCTCATGCCTCTAGGTACTACTTTATGGTGAATGCAAGCCTCAAGATGAAAGCGCTGCCATTGTAGTCTTTTGAGCTGGTACGCAGCATTTTCTACTTCCTGAAAGATGGCATAAAAGTCATTTTCCTCCGTAAGTGGAGCATTAAAGCCCGTACTTTTATTCAAATTCAATTGTAGGAGAGGATTATTCAGCTCACCTAAGAAACCCATGTTTCACTTCACTCTCCACATCATTTTAAGTTTAAAGCAATGGAAGTGGTCCCACAGAACATAAGGGAAGGGAAGGAGATGTAAAGAATATAACTGAAATTCGTGAAATTAGTTGGATAGTTAATATGAGTGAATGGCTCGCCTGGCTTAAACAACGTTGTTCCGCTTCAACCAGTGCTGAAGGCCAGAAGGTCCAGGATTGGCTCTAGTATGGAGGCTTGACTGTTAAGTATACGATTGGCTTTATCATGGAGGCTCGATTAATAGTCTAGTTGAATGGAGAACAACTTTATTGGTTATCAAGAGGGTGTGCACTGAATTTGCAATAGTGATTGGTTAACTAGGATTTTAAGTGAAACAGGAGCACGAATGATTATGATCTGAAGAAGGCTAATATAGCTGAAAGCACAACTGTCTATTTTGTGCTCGTTTTTGCTTCTGCTTTTACTTGGAGATTAGTTATTTTGCAGTTTTTTCTAGCCATGGTGGTTCACTGAAGGTACTTGATCAGTTTACTTTTTCTGACTGCCTTCAGTAGTGCAACAGTGTTTATCTAGTGTGCACATTATAGATTTTATTTCTTGTATATTAGCTTGGTAACAAAGTTATAAGATTCACCTCAACAGCAAGTCTCTTCTATTTAAACCTTTACTTCTCATGACTAAGCATTTTAGGTGGGAATTCAAGTAGATTTCCATTACAGAAGTACCTGGATCTGCCATGCCTGAATCAGCCCAAGTTTGGAGACTTCTTTGCGACATGCATGCACACACCTCTCAAGGTAACTAGAACAGAGATTGCAGATAGCTGCTGAGGCAGGTAGAGATCTTTAGCTGGCCCACTCTCATGCCCAACGTTTGCCTACATTGGGAAATGAATGGGCCAGAGGGCTGTTGCCCTGACTAAAGAACAAATAGGTCATTTGGGTGCGGGAAGGGGTGCCATTGAAACAATCCTGAGCACAAAAAAAAATTGATGGATCCCATCATAGTTGGCTTTTAATGCCGCAAAGAACTGTAAATTTGCCCTGGTCCCCAGCAATTTTGAGCAACAGGAAGAACAGGAAGGCTTTGTTAATGATTACCTCTGGCAATTGTTTTGGACATCTGCACTTCTGTTTACAGAGCAGACTTACAGTATCTCCACCTCCTTTCATGGAGATACTTTCCCAATGTTTGCTATCCCTATGGATCAGATGGAGTTGGCCTTTACCCATCTTCATCAAATGTACAGTATTTAAATACTCAAGTACATTGCCCTCAAAGTAATTTTGTAATTCTTTTAGATGTATATGGGTCAAACCCCATATTTTAAAATTATGGAACATCTGTTTTACCTAAAGCCACTTCATAACGTTTGCTTTATACATCCATAGGGTCCTCCCTGTTAAGGAAGAGTGTAATCAAAAACTCTGTAGACCATTTGATAAACCTCAAAAAGTCAGTTGCATCATTTAAAGTGGTCTGAAGATAGAATGGGGTATTTAGACATGGATTAGCAAAGACCATTTACAAAAGTGATTTTACTTCCAAAATTCACCATAAAGAAATATTTTTGAGCTCACACCTGCACTTCAACAGCTGTCATCCGTAAACTGATTATTAGCCTGGTTAATGGTCAGATGTACAGCTGTCAAAGCAAGTATCTGATCTGTTTACCAAAAAAGTATAGGTAGTAATCTGAAGTATAACATTTGCTAATGACTGGATTAGTTTCTTGAGCGCCTCTTGGCCTAAACGAGACTCAACTTTAATTGTATTTTGAAATTAAAACATGCAAAATGTAAGAAGTGAGTTGTAGGAAGTTTATTTAAGGATTGCAAACTTCATTGTTTTTGGAATTTAAAGGGTTATTGCATAAATTTTAATTAGTGTTCAAAAGTTTGATCTGATGTCATTTTTATTCCCCAACCCGTGGGTTTCAAATCTGATCATGGATCCAGCTCTGCTCCTTACAAAAGCTTAGGCTCTGAAGCACGAGCTCCTCCCCTACCCATAATGCCTTACTCCCTTGGTTACCCCAGATCTCATTTGCCACTCTTCGGAGAAAGTATTGTGGTCCATCATCTCAAGCTCTGGTGAAAAGTTTCTTTAGCCATAAGCTAAGTGGGTGTTTTCCATTTTTACTATAGCCTCCCTTACTTTTTCTGCCCTACCTTGACTCTGGAATGGGGAAAAAAAACTAATTTATTTTAGCAAGTCTTTCTTGCATCCGCTGGTCTGTTCTTGACAGTAATTGCTAATTTCTTTCCTCCTTTCCTCTCAAGTTTTTGTAGTGTCAGAGAAACCTTTAGGCTTCAAAAAATGCACTTCCTGTGGACACAAGATTCCCTCATCTGATGCTTACAGGGAGTGCGTATATTGTCTCAGCCCTGCTCACCTTGTTGCGTCCTGTACTATCTGTGACTGCTTCCATCAAAGAGCACTGGTCAACAGAAGGAACAAGCTTATTCTGAAGGGCCTTTTACTTCCATCGGCAGTTCTTAATTGTCTTCGGGCGCTCAACCCCCCCTCCCAAAAAGCATTGTAAAGAGTGTGTGCAGAAAATGTTCCCCAGTGAAGTCTGCTTCCCTTGTCTTTGGATGATCCTCCAGCAAAAGCTCCCAAGGTGTTGGATCACAGAGCTTCAGATATGAGTAAGTCCATACAATCCTCTCCTCAGCCCCAAGCTCCTTTGCATTTGGTGGTACCTCCTTCCACAGTTTCGCCTTTTATAGAGAGGTCTCCTAGGATCGCGTCCAGAGCATTTTCTGATTAGGTCTACCCATAATCTTTCAGAATCGGAGGTGGACAGATTGAGGCAGTTCCTTCAGATGCAGTCCCAGATGGGGGTGCTAGCCCCATCCCCTACTGGGACCATGGGCAGACAGTCACCCTTTAGACCCCCAGCTCCTTCTCTGATCTGACCTACTGCTTTGGAGCTCTCAAATCAGAATGCCCAGAGAGCAGATGTATCTGAGCCAACAGTGGATCTCATTTTGACCATGGCACCTACCCTGACTTGCTCAGTTCCAACTGTCGGAGCAGTGTGTCTGAGCTGAAGCCTCGACGTCTGCAATGAGGGGTTGACCTCAACACTGAAGTTTTCAGAGCAGTCTTTTCCTTCCCCTCTAAGCATTGGCATTTAACAGCTTGTCCCCAGCTTCCCTCTGAGGGGAGGACTGGGGAGGTTCAGAGATTCTCTGTGCCAGTAGTTTCAGCTCTGGGAGAACTATCTTCAGCCCCTCCAGCTCATTCTGCTTTCAAGGTGGTGGAGCGGGTCCTCTACATGCCTAGGAGATCCACTTCTCACTCCTTTGGAGACTGAGACCTTCCCACTGTGCCCCCTTTGGGGCAGCCAGCCCAGCAAAGCCTACAAGTGCTTCCATCTTTGGATCCCAAGAGCTCTTCTGAGGTTTCTCCAGAACACCCACTGAGGAGATTACCCTGAAAGAGAAGGTGCAAAAGGAGGCACCTGGATTCCCCAGAGGAATCTATCAGTTGAGAGACAGATTTTGAGTAAGGGTTAAGGGTCCCCCAGATCTGCACATGAAGATATCTGTTTTCAAGATGTCTTGGAAATCCTGTCCCTAAGAGGTGGATGATTTTCTCAAAACCCAGCCCTGGAGGAATTATTCTTGGAGGCTTTCAGGTCCAGCCGGTCTACATTTTGGGTGTTCCGCACCCCCCACACACGCTGATTATCTTGATCTGGTATCAAACAGGGCTTGGAATGATCAGGACACAGTAGAACCTATACTCATGTGCAGGGTTGTACTGTGGATTTTGTTTGATCAACCCCATTGGACTAAGGGAATCTGGGTAGATGCCCTGGTTATTGCAGTAGCCACTAAGGAGCTGGCCCAGGAATGCTCCTCTGTCCATCCCTCTAACAGGGAGTCTAGCGCTATGGACAGATTTAGTAAGAGTTTACACCTTGTCTACCTAAACTGAGCCCAAAACTACCTTTTCCATTTTACTAGGCTAGAGAGGAATTTAATCAAAGAACTCTGTAGCTTGATCCCAGAGTCCATGTCTGAGGACAGGAAATCCTCCTGCTCCAGATTGGCCACTGTGCAGTCAACATCTAATGCGTCCATGAGGTTATTCTCCAATTCAATGGAGAGTACCTCTAGGTCTGCTGGTTCCAGCAGTGCTATTTGGCATCATGCCTGAATACAGCTGTGTGAATTAGTGGAACCCTTCAAAGCATCCTTCGTCAGTGCCCATTTTGACAGATTTTGTTTGGCCCAGTGTTAGACTCTCTCCCATAGCGAGAAAGATGGAAACATTCTGCCATTGGAATCTGTTTTTCTACCCCCAAAGATACTTTTCCAGGGATGAGTGGGGTGGGGAAGGGAGATTGTGGTTCAAAAAATCTCAGGGTCCTTTTCAGCATCTCCGGGAGAATGCTCCCCCAGAAGCAGAGAAGGAAACTGTTACAGTGGTGGACACTGCCCATGCGGCGGGGTGTCCACAAAATCAAGGGTCTAAGGACTCTTTCGCAGACGGACCTTTTCAATGCTGAGGGGTTGCTAGATGGCCCTTCTCTGGAGGCAGTCAGATGACTTATCCTTGCACCCAGAGGCCTGACTAGCCATTGCAAATGATTGGTGTGTGCAAAGGATCATATTCAGAGAGCACTTCCCTTTTCAAAATCCCCCAAATCAAATCTCTCCCGGACATTCCACCCAGTCAGAGACAGGACCAGAATCTAGAAATCTCAAAGCTGCTACAGAAGAGCCATCCAGAAGACCCCTGCCAGATCTGATTAGACATTTTCTCAAGATTCTTTCTAGTACCAAAAAAGACAGATCTCATGATCATCTTTGATCTGACATCCCTGTACAAGTAGATTAAAAACTACAAGGTTCAGGATGGTCACGATTCAGTCCATTCTAATTCTTTTGAAAATGGATGACTGTGTGTGCTCAGTGGACCTGAAAGATGCATACTACCACATCAGGATGTGCAGGCACTCTAGAAGGTACCTATGCTTCAGGCTGGGAGCCTCATCAGTTCAGAGCGCTTCACTTTGGTGTCATCACAGCCCTCAGGGTGTTCAAAATGCATGACAGTAGTTGCAGTTCATTTCAGACTGCAGGGATTCCACATTTTTCCATTACGTAGACAACATGCTGCTAACACTCCAACTAGGCATCTGCTCATCCAGGCCAGGGACTGCCTGTTACAGTTGGCTCCTACCTTGGGCATAACAATCCACATACAAAAGTCCCAACTTCAACCAGTTTAGAGCATAGATTTCATAGGGGTGTGTATGGATATTATTAAGACCTTGGCCTTCCTTACTCCTGACAGGATTTCAAACCTTAAACTACATTTCAGATTTTGGCAATTACAGTTCCTCCAGCCAAATTAGTACTCTGGGCCCTGGGCTCCACGGCTGCCACTGTAACTGTTACCAACAACATGCCTACACGAGAGTTCTGCACTGGACTTTAGTCCAGTGGTCACTTCAGCAATCCCATCAGACTGAGTGTGCAAGGATTCTGTCCTCTGGTGGCTTCACTCCCTGGAGGTTCTTCAAGGACACCCCTTTGTTCCTCCTCCAAATGCCACATTGACCATGGATGCCTCCCTGGTGGAATGAGGGGGCATTCCCTGGGTTTAGACCATCCAAGGCACATGGACATCACAGGAGATCAACCTGCATATCAGTGTCCTGGAAATGAGCGGTCCTTTTAATATTGCAGGCATTTCACAGCTTCCTTCCTCCAGGGACTGTTACGATACAAAAGGACAATATATTGGTAATTTGGTACATCAACAAACAAGGGTGAACCAGATCCTACCCCCTGTGTCGAGAAGCAATGAGTGTGGCAGTGAGTGATCTCTACCAACTGCTTTGATTGCAGTGTACATTCAAGGGACCACAACTTTTTAGCGGACAGGCTTTGAGTATTATTGATGCCTCATCATGAGTGGTCTCAGAATCAGTCAGTGGCAAACATGAACTTCCACAAAATGGGGGGTCAACCTTGCTGCGATCTCTTCACATCTCCCCACAACACTTGCAGCAGGTTCTTTTCCTTGATCCCCCCGCAGGGACAGTCACCCAGGGATGATCTGGTCCATGCTTGGGCTCCTGGATTGCTTTATTCCCCATATGCTTTAGTCCCCATATTCTACAAAAGGGCTCAGAGTTTTGACCAAACCCTGCACAATCTTCGGTGCGGGCAGGGGCCAGTCCTTTCGTAAACAGGCCCAATGACCTACCTTTTCAGCTGCCAGATCCTTCTTGCCTGGCAGCTCCTTTGGGAGGAAGGTTGGCACTCTTCAAGGAAAATTGGAATTTGATTACCCAAGACAAATGGGTATTGGATATCATACACCGAGGTTACAAGTTTTATTTCCATACCTTGCCTCCTTTCAAAGGCATGCCGGACGTTCCTCCTCAGCAAAGACTAGAGGCTCACAAACAAATTTCTCTGCTACTTCAAATAAGGGCCATACAACCGGTCCCTCTGCCAGAAGTGGGCCTAGGATTTTATTCTCGCCTGTTCCTAGTACCAAAGAAAGGGAACACGTGGAGACCAATCTTGGATTTATCTATCCTCAACACATATCTGGACATTCCCAAGTTCAAAATGTTGGCGTTACAACAGCTTTTACCTCTGCTGGGCAAAGATCACTGGATGGTGACTCTGGATCTCAAGGAGGCTTACCTTCATGTTCCTATCAGGCTCAGTTGCAGAAAGTATCTGCGTTTTGGGGCTGGGACTTCTCATTATCAGTTCTCTGCATTGCCCTTTGGCTTATGTACTAAGCCCAGAGTGTTCACGAAGGTTCTGGCTCCAGTGATAGCTTTCTTCAGGCTAAGAGGAATACAGATCTATCCTTATTTGGACGATTGCCTGATTCTGGCCCAAGGAAAGGACGAACTTCATCATTTACAGTATGTGATAGCAGTGCTAAGATGCCTGGGGTATTCTGTGAACAAAATAAAGTCCAGTCTAGTACCCTCTCAGGACATGTGCTTTCTGGGTGTGAGACTGAATACAGCATCCCAGATGGCCTTTTTGACCCCGGACAAACAAAAGAATCTTTCTCTTTACTTCCATCAATTGTCTCATCAGTCCAGGCTGACTGCAAGGACAGTCCTTCAAGCCTTGGGGTTCATGGCATCTTGTATTCTGGTACTTCCCAATGCCAAACTGCATATGAGGAAGCTACAATGGTATCTCAAAATGTATGGACACAGCACTGCCAAGATATGGACACTGTCATTCAGATAATACCTTGCATTCAAAAGGAATTTTTGTGGTGGGCTCAGGAATGTCACCTAAACAAGGGACTCTCTGTGACCCGGCCAGAGGCGAGTCAGATTCTAACGACAGATGCCTCAGACAAAGCTTGGGGAGCTCATCTAAATGGAAAGTGGGTACAAGACACGTGGCCTGCCAGACTTCAACATCTGCATATCAACTTGAAGGAGATGTTAGCAGTCCAATTTGCATTAATAGCTTTCAAGGATTTACTTCTTCCAGGGCAGGTGTTGGTTCTAACAGACAACACAACTGTCATGTGGTACATCAACAAGCAAGGGGGAACGATTCTTATCCTCTATGCAGACAAGCAATGATTTTGTGGGAGACTGCTCTCAGTTTACAGCTAACTCTTCAGGCAAGGTTTCTGCCAGGAGCACAGAACTCCTTAGCAGATGTGTTGAGCAGACAAATTATGGATCCCCACGAGTGGAAATTGGATCCCCATGTATTTCAGAAATTGACAGTGTTATGGGGAACTCCAGACATAGATCTGTTAAACTTCTCCACTAAACTACCAGCTGCCAAAGTTTTGCACAAAAAGGTTTCATCCCACAGCTTGGAAAGTGGATGCTCTCTCATTCAATTGGAGCAATCTTCATGTGTATGCCTTTCCACCTCTGCCTCTCCTCCCAAAGGTACTCCTGAAGGTCAGACAGGACAAGCCAAAGATGATTTTAATAGCTCCAGATTGGCCTCGTCAGCACTGGTACCCATTACTGAGAAGTCTGGTGCAGAGCCTCCATGGCCTTTGCCTTCGATTCCACACCTGCTGTCTCAGGAGAACAGTCATTTACTCAGTCAAACTTCACTCTCTACATCTAACAGCCTGGCATATTCTGTCTTAAACCCTGGAGGGTCTCAGCTTCCACAGCAAGTTTTGAATGTTATTTTGGAGGCCAGAAGGCCTAGTACAAGGAAAGTGTACGCGGATAAATGGAGGAGATTTTTATTTTGGAGTACAGCAAAGGAATTTGATGTTTCTAAGCCTAATTTAAGTGTGGCTCTTCAATATCTCACTGAGTTACTGGACAAAGGTTTGTCCTTCTCCTCTATTAAGGTTCATGCTGCAGCAATTTCTGCTCACTAAGACTGTGACCCACCATTGTTTTCTCATCCTTTGTTTAAGCAATTCCTTAGAGGGGCAAAGAATATAAGACCCCCACGTAGAGCTCCTACTCCTGCTTGGGATCTCAATTTTGTGTTGGAGAAACTCACTCTACAACCTTTGAGCCTGCAGCTACTGCTGACTTGAAATATTTATCATGCAAGTCTGCTTTTTTGTTATCCATTACCTCTCCATGAAGGGTTTCTGAATTACAGGCCCTTATGGCGGTTGAGCCTTTCTTAATTTTCCATAAGGATAGGGTATCTTTGCGTACTAATCCTTCCTTTATGCCTAAAGTGGTTTCTAGTGTGGCTTTAAACCAAACTATTCATTTGCCTACTTTTTATGCAAACCCCAAAATAAAGGGGAAAAGATTTTGCACACTTTGGATATACACAGGCAGTTGCGATATTATTTGAGCAGAACTAAAGGGTTCAGGCAGTCTCAGCAGTTATTTGTTTCTTTGCTTTGGGTTCTCAGGGCAAGCCTGTTTCAAAACAAACTATTTCTAAGTGGATTGGGTTTTGTATTGCTTTCTGTTATTCCCATCATGGTAAGGAGATTCCAGCTGGGATTAGGCCTCATTCCACTAGGGCTACTGCCACTTCTACAGCTTTTTAAGGGGTGGCAACTAAAGATATTTTGGAGGCAGCTACTTGGAGTTCAGTGCATACTTTCTCTAAGCATTACCACCTTCCACTTTACTCTAAATCTAGGGCTGGTTTTGCCTCTGCAATTTTACAGGGCATTTTGGCAGCTCCTAATGCTTTATAGTTTTGCCATCCTCCCTTACCTCTGCTTTGGGATTCTACCCATATGTAAGGACTGCAGCAATGTGAGATGAAGAACATAGTACAGTTTTGTACTACCATAAATGTAGATGTTCGAAGATCCACATTGCTGCAGTCCAATTTACCCTCCCTCCTTCCCCTCTGTAGTTAGAGGTGGTTGTGTGGTTTGGGTTGTGAATATTGTAAATATTGTAAATAGGATTAGTGCAGGGGTGGTTGGTTGTTTTTTTGCTGTCTTTTGGCTTTGGCCTTTCTTTTTAGGGCCTTCTGACATCTGGGGCAAGAAAAGACTGAGGATATGACGTCGGTCATGCGCTTTTGTACCCTGACGTTCTGATGTCAATGCTAAGCGCCTTGACTGACGTCAGCCTTATACTTTGGTATTCGGGCCGACCGAGGACAGCGGACTACCCATATGTAAGGACTGCAGCAATGTGGATCTTCGAACATCTACATTTATGGTAGGTACAAAACTGTACTTTATTGCAGTAGCCACTAAGGAGCTGGCCCAGGAATGCTCCTCTGTCCATCCCTCTAACAGGGAGTCTAGCGCTATGGACAGATTTAGTAAGAGTTTACACCTCGTCTACCTAAACTGAGCCCAAAACTACCTTTTCCATTTTACTAGGCTACAGAGGAATTTAATCAAAGAACTCTGTAGCTTGATCCCAGAGTCCATGTCTGAGGACAGGAAATCCTCCTGCTCCAGATTGGCCACTGTGCAGTCAACATCTAATGCATCCATGAGGTTAATCTCCAATTCAATGGAAAGTACCTCTAGGTCTGCTGGTTCCGGCATTGCTATTTGGCATCATGCCTGAATACAGCTGTGTGAATTAGTGGAACCCTTCAAAGCATCCTTCGTCAGTGCCCATTTTGACAGATTTTGTTTGGCCCACTGTTAGACACTCTCCCATAGCGAGAAAGATGGAAACATTCTGCCATTGGAATCTTTTTCTACCCCCAAAGATACTTTTCCAGGGATCAGTGGGGTGGGGAAGGGAGACTGTGGTTCAAAAAATCTCAGGGTCCTTTTCAGCATCTCAGGGAGAATGCTCCCCCAGAAGCAGAGAAGGAAACTGTTACAATGGTGGACACTGCCCATGCGGCGGGGTGTCCACAAAATCAAGGGTCTCAAGACTTTCGCAGACGGACCTTTTCAATGCTGAGGGGTTGCTAGATGGCCCTTCTCTGGAGGCAGTCAGATGACTTATCCTTGCACCCAGAGGCCTGACTAGCCATCGCAAATGATTGGTGTGTGCAAAGGATCATATTCAGAGGGCACTTCCCTTTTCAAAATCCCCCAAATCAAATCTCTCCCGGACATTCCACCCAGTCAGAGACAGGACCAGAATCTAGAAATCTCAAAGCTGCTACAGAAGAGCCATCCAGAAGACCCCTGCCAGATCTGATTAGACATTTTCTCAAGATTCTTTGTAGTAACAAAAAAGGCAGATCTCATGATCATCTTTGATCTGACATCCCTGAACAAGTAGATTAAAAACTACAAGGTTCAGGATGGTCACGATTCAGTCCATTCTAATTCTTTTGAAAATGGATGACTGTGTGTGCTCAGTGGACCTGAAAGATGCATACTACCACATCAGGATGTGCAAGCACTCTAGAAGGTACCTATGCTTCAGGCTGGGAGCCACATCAGTTCAGAGCGCTTCACTTTGGTGTCATCACAACCCTCAGGGTGTTCAAAATGCATGACCGTAGTTGCAGTTCATTTCAGACTGCAGGGATTCCGCATTTTTCCATTACCTAGACAACATGCTGCTAACGCTCCCAACTAGGCATCTGCTCATCCAGGCCAGGGACTGCCTGTTACAGTTGGCTCCTACCTTGGGCATAACAATCAACATACAAAAGTCCCAACTTCAACCAGTTTAGAGCATAGATTTCATAGGGGTGTGTATGGATATGATTAAGACCTTGGCCTTCCTTACTCCTGACAGGATTTCAAACCTTAAACTACATTTCAGATTTTGGCAATCACAGTTCCTCCAGCCAAATTAGTAGTCGGGGCCCTGGGCTCCACGGCTGTCACTGTAACTGTTACCAACAACATGCCTACACGAGAGCTCTGCACTGGACCTTAGTCCAGTGGTCACTTCAGCAATCCCATCAGACTGTGTACACAAGGATTCTGTCCTCTGGTGGCTTCACTCCCTGGAGGTTCTTTAAGGACACCCCTTTGGTCCTCCTCCAAATGCTACATTGACCATGGATGCCTCCCTGGTGGAATGAGAGGGGGCATTCCCTGGGTTTAGACCATCCAAGACACATGGACATCACAGGAGATCAACCTGCATATCAGTGTCCTGGAGATGAGCGGTCCTTTTAATATTGCAGGCATTTCACAGCTTCCTTCCTCCAGGGACTATTACGATACAAAAGGACAATATATTGGTAATTTGGTACATCAACAAACAAGGGTGAACCAGAATCCTACCCCCTGTGTCGAGAAGCAATGAGTGTGGCAGTGAGTGATCTCTACCAACTGCTTTGATTGCAGTGTACGTTCAAGGGACCACAACTTTTTAGCGGACAGGCTTTGAGTATTATTGATTCCTCATCATGAGTGGTCTCAGAATCAGTCAGTGGCAAACATGAACTTCCACAAAATGGGGGGGTCAACCTTGCGATCTCTTCACATCTCCCCACAACACTTGCAGCAGGTTCTTTTCCTTGATCCCCCCGCAGGGACAGTCACCCAGGGATGATTTGGTCCATGCTTGGGCTCCTGGATTGCTTTATTCCTCATATGCTTTAGTCCCCATATTCTACAAAAGGGCCTTACAGAAACAGATGCCTGGTGCCAGAGCCATGGGCTCAAGCTTAATGCCAAGAAACGTATAGTTATCCCCTTTGGAAAAAAAACATGTACCCATGAAATACCACATAGGTGGCGGGACACACTGAAAGTGTGATGAGAGACTTTGGGGGACAGGTGGAAAGTGGTCTCATTTTTGATAACCACATCGCCACAACAGTCAGGATATCCTATGTGGTACACCTCATCACTAAGGGCTTTTCATCCAGAAAAAAGGAGGTCATTGTCCCACTGTACTCATCCCTCATTAGACTCATTATAGAGTATAATGCCCCATTTGGTATATACCTCAAGACATCTGCAAAGCTGGAAAGGCCACAGAAATACCTCACTAAAAGAATCACAGGCCTAAAGCAGATGCCATATGTTAACAGTCTAAAAAAAACTCCAGCTATATTCTGTGGCATATCGTGTACTCAGCTTAACATACAAGGCCATGTCAAACCCTGAGCTGTTGGACATGTTCCACTTAAAGAAATCCCAATCCCTCAGAGCGACATGCTCCAGGGATCTAAACCTTGTCATCACAATGAACAAAACCTGCTGGAGGGATTAGGTACCTGACCCAGAGACTCCCCATACTCTGGAATAGACTGCCCATACATGTCAAGCAGAGCGCCTCATTGGCCCTCTTCAAAAGGAACCTTGATTGGATGGGGGAATAGGAAATTCACCCTGGGGATCATGTCAGTCACCTTGCTAGACAGGGGTCCAGAGAAGTAAATATTGTGGGAAGAAATATCCAGGGAATTGATATGGCTAGGCTTGCATAGGCCCTAGGGCCGATAGCCCTAGTACCAGCCTATGAACCTATGAATTATGCCTTTCTTCCTCTCCCCTTAATCCTCACGTTTCTTCAGAAAGCTTCTAAATTGAGGAGCAAAATTATCTTAATTTTCCCCTGCTGGTTCACCTTCCTTTGGTCTCATCTAATTTGCCCTCTGTCGATGCTCGAACTACGTTCAGATCTACTATCCCATCCATCAGAGCAGCTTCATCCCACTCTCCCAGGTCTGAAACTAACCGCATGGTTGCTCCAATTCCAATGATGTCTAGATCTGCCAGGCTTTCATCTTCAGTCTGAAACATTCTGATCTCAAGTCTTCGACTAGAAGAATTTATAAGAGCAAATGGAAAAAATGTTCTATTTGGGCTAAACAGAAATTCGATCCTTTTACTGGTCCTGATGTTCTTCATGTTTCACTGTTGCAGCCATTACATTTGGGTTATCCTGCTGGCAGGTTGCCCTCAGCCTGAATTCCAAAGTCTTGGGTCCTGCATCGGTTGCTGTCGCCTCTTCCCTAACGTCAGGGGTATAAAAGATGCAGCCGACGCCATTTTATTTAGTCTGTCTTGCTGCGTGGTGCCCGAAACAGAAGCATTTTGCAAGTGCCGGTCGGCCGACTCCTGAGATTTTCATGTTAGAGTTTCAGATCCGAAGTCTTTATGAAAAGCTAAGTACCCCATTGGGGAAACTTTTTTCTTACTCCAGTCCGATGTCAGAAAAAGTTAATTGTATTTCTTGTGGGAAGCAAATACCTCATAAGGACTTCCATTCTTACTGTATTCCTTGCCTAGGCCCTGACCACGATGTTGCTAGTTGTCAGTTTTGTGCTAGATTTAACCAACATGCTATTAAGTGTCAGTACGATTTTGCATTAAGCTATTTTGGGCGAAGATTTAATTATACAATGTCATCGGACAGCCATCCGACTACCGGAGTTCACAAAAAACGCAAAGAAAGACAAGCAACCGAGGTCCAAAACCGATGACGAAGCTTCTCCTAAGCAAGTGACTGGTTCGCCGGTTCTCAGTGAGGCACTTTCGCAGCCCCTGATGCCCACTACTTTAGATTCACAGGCCGCTACAGACTCCCACGTGGAGTCGGACAGGCCACTGGAAACTCAAGGTATTGGAGCCTCGGAGATTATTCCCTCAGATGGGTCCGGAGCCGCTGAGCAGGCATCTTGCTTCTGAGGGTGTTTTCAGACCTAAACAATTATATATAAAACTGACTTCAAAGACTAAGACACCTTTAAAGGCAAAAAAACAAGTTCACCAGCCACAAGGACAGACCTCCATGCCCAAAAAACAGATGCTCAAAATGGCTGAAGACTTAATTACCTTGATCAGGGGTTCCCATCCCCCTCCTGATAAGAGGCCTAGGCAAGAGACAGACTATGAATCTTCAGATCAGGTTTCCCTTTCTTCTGATCAGGAATATTCTCTTCCCCCATGAAGATTCTGATGCTGAAGAATCAATTCCTTCAGCTTCTCCTCCTGAGGACTACTCTTTTGGGGAAACCTTGCATACTATGAGGGAGCACTTCCACTGGGAGAGCCAAGATTTTTCAGAATCTAAGAAAAGGCTCAGAGACTTCCTTTTACTACCTCAACACAGGCCTCTAGCTATTCACCTGTGTTGGACATTGTAGATGTGTTATCTGAGTCTAGTCTGACCCCTGACTCTTTACCTCCAGCTCCTGTTGAGCTGGACAGATAATACAGGGTCCCTGACTCTCATAAATTCCTTTTCAAAAACCCTACTGCAGACAAACTATTTCTCAGGGTCCCAAAGGGGTCAAGGCTTCTACTGCAAAAAACCCTACCCCCTCTGACAGGGATTCTAGGGCACTGGATAGATGGGAAAAAATATTTACACATCTGCTGCTTTGGCTATAAGGGCCATAATTTGCCAGCTTCATATGCTTAAATAGCAATATATCATGACACTGCTTAAACAGAAAATGATGGCAAATTCTGATTGTGCAGAAAGAGATGCAGGATTTATTGCATGCAGCTGAACAAGTTGGAAAACATACTTTGCAATGTGGGTTTGATTCTCTGGAGGCCTCCTGCAGGGCCGCTGTTACAGGTTCTGTAATTAGGAGGCATGCTTGGTTAAAGGAACAAGCTCTGCCTGACAATGTTAAAGCAAAATTATTAGATGCTCCTTTACAACATGATACCTTGTTTGGTGTTAAGGCAGAAGAGGTGTTAAAGAAAATGGAGGACAAAGCTAAATCTATGCAAACGGTCAAGGATTTTTTTTACAGGTACAGCCACCTAGATTTAGCAGACACTGGCCTACAAAGAATTGGTCCTTTCCAGTCTCAGACCTCAAAGGGGCAGATCCAGATGCCCTAGAGGCAGATCACAGCCGCAAGGATCCTACAGGCCTAAGCAGTGGAGTGCTTCTACCTCCAACGGTGGAGAAGACAAAGCACAATCATACAGGAAACCATCCCAATGACTTTCCCCCTGCCTGTACCAAGCACTTATCTTCTGGCAGCACCCTTAGGGGGAAAACTAGCACTTTTTCCTCAAAATTGGCTCATTATAACCCAGGACAAGTGGGTTCTAAACAGTGTCACAAGGCTACAAGTTTCATTTCCATACTCTGCCAAGGGCAAACGGTTGGCCAGACCTGCCAAAAAATCAATGGGCAGAGGCACGAAAACAAGTTGCAGCTCTCATGGACATGAGGGCTATTCAACAAGTGCCACAGCAAGAGCAGGGACAAGGATTTTACTAAAGACTGTTATTGATACCCAGAAAGGACAAAGTAATGGAGACCAATACTGGACCTATCTATTCTAAACACTTTCCTGGATATACCAAAATTCAAGATGTTGACCTTACAACAGCTTCTGCCCATGCTGGGAAGCAAAGCTTGACTCGTGACTTTAGACCTAAGAGAGGCATACCTGCATGTCCCAATCCGACAATCATGCAGAAGATGTCTCAGATTCAAGGCTGGCTCAAAGCATTACCAATTCTCTGCACTGCCCTTTGGCTTCTCTACTGAGTCCAGGGTCTTCACAAAGTGCCTGGCACCAGTAATGGCTTACTGCAGACAGAGGAATACAAATATATCCCTACTTGGACGGCTGCCTCATACAAGCAGGGAACAAAGACATTCTATTACAGCATCTGACACTTGTGATAAGACTTTTAACATACCTAGGGTACACGGTCAACAAAAAGAAATCAAAACTAGTACCCTCTCAAGATATAATATTCCTGGGTGCAAGCTTAAATACAACTGCCCAGATAGCTTATCTCACTCCAGACAAACAGACAACTGACTACCTATTTCAAGGAAATAGCAACAAAGGCCCAGTTATCTGCAAGAAAAATTCTGCAGGCTTTGGGCTTCATGGCATCCTGCATCTTACTAATTCCATATGCAAGACTGCATATGAGGAAAATTCAGTGGTACCTAAAAAGTGTCTGGACACAACATTGCCACAGTCTGGAAACAATGATTACTCTAATTCCCTGCCTGCAACAGGAATTTCGATGGTGGTCAAAGGCTTGTCACCAAAACAAGGGACAGCCATTCTCACTACCCCTAGCCAGGCAGAGTCTAACGACAGATGCTTCAGATTATGCCTGGAGGGCAAACATGGCAGGAAGAGGCATTCAGGGCACCTGGTCCTTAAATCAAAAACATCTACGTATCAATCAAAAAGAGATGCTAGCTGTTCAAAATGCCCTGACAGCCTTCAAGGACCTACTTCATCCGGGACAACTACTGATAGACAACACCACGGTCATGTGGTACATAAGCCGGGGGCACTCATTCTTATCCCCTGTGCAGACAAGCCATGGCTTTATGGGACACTGCATTAACTTACCAGGTTCATCTGCAGGCACAATTCCTGCCAGGAAAGGACAATACTCTGGCAGATGAACTTAGCAGAAAACTCGTGGATCCCTACGAGTGGCACCTGGATCCACAAGTCTTCAGCATGATAAAGAAATGGGGATACCCGGACATAGATCTATTTGCCTCCCCTCAAAACAATCCACTAAAAAGATTCTGCACAAGGACTTATCACAGGCAAGCTTGGAAAGTGGACGCCTTATCTTTCAACTGAACAAAACCTATCAGTGTATGCCTTTCCTCCACTGCCTCTCCTCCCCAAGGTGCTCCTAAAGGTCAGGCAGGAGAAACCAAAAATGATTTTGATTGCCCCAGACTGGCCACGCTAGTACTGGTGTCCAATCTTAATGAACTTGTCCCAATGCCCAGCCTGGACCTTACCTCAAATACCTCATCTACTGTCCCAGCAAAACAATCTGATTCTGCACAGCCAACTCAGGACCCTAAACCTGGCAGCATGGCAGATAATGTAGCCATACAAACCACACCTCTCAGTAAAGCTGTGATGGATGTCATTTTAGAAGCCAGAAGGCCTAGTACTAGAAAATCCTATGCTGGGAAATGGAAAAGATTTTGCGCTTGGACCCAAGCTCAAAGAACAGGTACAGTGGTTCCAAATATTCCTCAGATTTTACAATACTTAACTGAGATGCTGGACAAAGGCCTATCTTTTTCATCAGTTAAAATCCATGCCTCTGCCATTTCGGCTCATTACAATACAGAGCCACCACTCTTTTCTCATCCTTTATTAAGACAGTACCTCAGAGGAGCCAAAAACTTAAGGCCTCCAAGGAGAACGCCAATACCTGCATGGGGCCTCAATTATGTCTTGGAAAAACTCACCTTACCTCCTTTTGAGCCAGCTGCTACAGCGGATATAAAGTTCTTATCGTGGAAAACAGCTCTACTCCTAGCAATAACTTCTACAAGGCAAATTTCAGAGCTACAGGCTGTCATGGCTGTGGAACCCTTTATCATGTTTTATCCAGACAGGGTGTCTCTGAGAACAAACCCTACATTTATGCCTAAGGTGGTATCCAGTGTAGCCCTTAACCAAACAATTCATCTGCCAACTTTTTATCCAAATCCACCAAACAAGGGGGAGAAAATTCTGCATTCTTTGGACCTACACAGACAACTTAGATTCTACTTGGACAAAACTAAAGTTTTCAGAAAGAACAATTACTAGTGGCATATGCCACAGCATCACAAGGAAAGGCTATATCCAAGCAGACTATTTCAAAATGGATAGGTCACTGCATTCGATTCTGCTACTCACAGCATGGCAAACCAGTGCCTAAGGGCATTAGGTCGCATTCGACCAGAGCTGCAGCCACTTCTGCAGCCTTTCTCAGGGGAGTACCAACCAAAGACATTTTAGAAGCTGCTACTTGGAGTTCAGTGCATACCTTTACAAAACATTACAATCTGCCTCTTTACTCTAAATCCAGGGCAGGCTTTGCCACTGCAATCCTGCAGGGCCTAATAGCCACTCCTAATGCTGTTTAGCTCCAGCCCCCCCAACCATAGCTTTGGGACTCAACCCAAATGTAATGACCAACAGTGAAACACGAAGAACATAGTACAGTTGTGTACACTTACCATAAATGTAGATGTTAGTGTATTCACTGTTGCAGTCCAGGTTACCCCACCCCCGGCCATCCCCCTTATTTTTGCTGGAACTTTTTTACTTCTCTAATCTATACAACCTGGGTGTGGTGTATTTGCTTATAGATTAAGGTAAAGCTTATTTTGGTGCATGTATGTTTTATTTACATAAATTGTAGCCTACCCTTTTGGGGGCACCTGACATCTGGGGCAAGGAAACCTAAATCAAATGGCGTCTGCTGCATCTTTTATACCCCTGACGTCAGGGAAGAGGCGACAGCAACAGACTCAGGACTCAAGACTTTGGAATTCAGACCGACTGAGGGCAACCTGCCAGCAGGATAACCCAAATGTAATGACTGCTACAGTGAATACACACTAACATCTACATTTATGGTAAGTGTATACAACTGTACTTTCAAGCAGTCCTAGAGTTTCTCTGTCCTATTTTCTGAGTGGGCTAATCATTCCACTGTTCAGAATGGCTGCCAATTGCACTTTCATATCTGAGGAAATGCATCCTCTTTGGCACCATCAGAATTGTGCAAGGCTTTTCTTAGAGGGACTTTTCTTTGTCCTGTCAAAGATCCAGCACCTCCTTGAGATCTGACTGATTTTACAAGCTCTGGTTCTGCCTCCCTTTGAACCCTCTGCCAAAGTAAACTTGCAATTCTTATCATGGAAGACTTTCTGGTGGCCATCACTTCTGCAAGCTGAGTATCTGAATTGCAAGCTGTCATTTAAATACCCTTACTTAGTTTTTCACAAGGATAGTGTGACATTGCGTACTAATCCATCCTTCTTCCCAATCTATTAACTTACTGGTATTTTTTTCATTCATTTCCAAAACAAGGGAGAATATACTTTCCATCTACTGGATGTTCACAGACAGTTGAGTTTTTACCTAGCTGGAAGTAAAACTTTCAGGAAATCTGACCAGCTTTTCGTATCCTTTTCAGATGCAAAAAAGGGGTAAACCACTTGGCAAGACCACCTTAGCTAAATGGTTAAAAGATTGAATCCAAAGGTGTCCCTCTACAGTGGCTGTAAGAAGTGTACACACCCCTGTTAAAATCGGTCTATATTATATTCTTGAAAGCCGACAATGTCTAATCTGACATTGTCGACATGAGAATATCGAATGCTCAGTCTCGAGTGTGTAAACGTAAATCTCCATAAGGGGATATTTCCGTTTACTGCAATGTGGTGTGGTCTCTGAGTTGGTATATTTAAGTAGCAGGGGGTGCAGAGCGGGCCTGCCCCCCTGCTTAAACCCGTTAGGGTAGTTTTTTCTTTTTTTTTTCTTTTTATAAGATCAATGTTTGAAGACATTTGACCATATGATGTCGACCATATGTTTGATGTTTTTCAAACGTTTGTCTTATAATATCGACTCGTTAAAATGCCAGGTTTTTGTGATGTAAAAAATGAGACCACAATAAATCATTTCAAAACTTTTCCCACCTTTAATGTGACCTATAAACCTGTACAATTCAATTGAAAAATCTGTTAGGGGAAGAAATATAAAAAATAAATGTACAATAAGCTGGATGCATAAGTGTGCAAACCCTTAAATTAATACTTTGTTGAAGCACCTTTTGATTTAATTACAGCATTCAGTTTTCTTTGGTAGGAGTCTATCAGCATGGCACATCTTGACTTAGCAATATTTGCCCACTCTTCCTTGCAAAAATGCTCCAAATCTGTCAGAATGCGAGGGCATCTCTTGTGTACAGCCATCTTCAGGTCATACCACAGATTTTCTATTGGATTTAGGTCTGGGCTTTGGCTGGGCCATTCCAAAACTTAAATTTGAAGCAATGGACTTCATTTGGTCATCAGCCTGTGGGTATCCGAATCGGATCTGAGAAGGCCACTTCAACTTCTGATCCAAGCTCCAAACTCCTCCCCTTAACCATAGTACCCCTGTCTCCTTCCATCCCTCTGATCTCATTTGCTACTTTCCAAGCCAGCAGCGTGGTCTTGAGCTCCAAGTGCGTTAATGTTTTTTTGGTAAGTTTTCAACTTGTTAGCTTCAGCTAATATTTTACTTCCCTTACACCTGCATCTAAGTCGGTTCACAAAAAAAAAAAAAAATATTTTTAGTGTTGTGTTCCCATCTTTTCCCCCCACAGGCTAGTGTGTGTGTTTCTCAGGCTGTCCTTGGGACATGGCTGATGTTACAAAGCCTGTCTTCAGGAAATGCGCAGTGTGGCTATAAGCTTTCACCGGCCGATGGCCACACTGTTTGCTTGGGTGTCCCTCACCTATTTACGGCCTGCACTATTTGCACAGGGTTTAATTCCAGAGCCGTCAAAGACAGGAGGGCTAAATTGGTAATGAAAGGGCTTTTGCCAGCTGTGGGGACAGCTGTCCCCCACCTTATTTTCAATGGTAGTGGCCACTACCACATCTTCGCCTGCTCAGGCCTCTGGGGCTCATACCCCCATTTTCAGGCTGTTGGACTCGGACAAAAGAATAGGCCCAAAAAGCGGTCCCCTGATCACTTGGAACATTCGGGTCCTCCAGCTATGACTAGAACTCCTCCAAAGCCCAACATCCCTCTGCTCTGTTCTCTGAGGTTTTCACTGAACTTGATGGTGCCTCGGTCTCTTTCGAGACCCACCCCTCACCTACACTCCCAGCTGGTGACAGTGGCTTCCTTGTTGCTGGTCCACCCTCAGTCTTTCAGAGCTGGACAGGATAATGCAGAAGTTTCTGCACCCAGATCCAGATGGGGGTTTTGCCAGCCCCCTCTCCCTCGAGTGTGGGGTTCTCAGCCCTTTGCCCACATCGTTCCTTCTCAAATCTGGTCCTTGATTTTGGAGTCCTTGGATCAGAGCCCTTGATGTTAGAGGACCGGTGCCAGCGGTACCTAGTACATCAACTCCGGCCATGGCCTTGAGCATGTCTGATCCGACTGGGTTGGATCCAAGCTCTCGGAGCTGTAGGCTTGGTGTCTGATCTAAGGGGATGCTTTTGGCTCAGTGTCTGTTGGAGTGTAGCCTTCTCCTCGGCGCCGGTGGGCTCTGCTCAGACTCCCTCATCGGACCTGAGGAGGGCAACTCCTTTGTTTCTCGGGATGCCTGCTCTCCCTCTGCCTTTGTGAAGGCGAGAGTCCTTTCGACCGGGTCGAGGCCTCTGACCAATTCTTCTTTGGAATCCGCTGACTCCCTTGGTTCTGGGTACAGCTCTGACCATCCTGTCCTTGCAGGAACAGCCCATGCTCGATTTGCCCCAGGGCAGCACCCATTGGAGAGCAACCTTCTGTTTGTGAGTCCACTCCAGAGAGTCCCACCGAAGATGTCCCTCGCAAAAAGACATGCAAAAGGAAGCACCTGGACTCCTCCCCTGAGTCCTTCACCAAGACCACCAAGTTGGAGTAAGGGAAAGGCTCCCCCAGGTCACCCCCCGACGTCTCCTTTGGAGACATGGAACTCCTTTTTCTTTGCCAAAGGGGGGATGGTCCACCCCAAAGCCATCCTCTGACAAGTCTGTTCCCGGAGGTTTCCGGCACAGGCCCATCTACTTCCTGGTTTTCCCCTCCCGTGGATCCTTTAGTGGACCTTATTACACTGGCATGGAAGGAACCGGACACTGGAGCCTATTCCAAAGCATCCAGATAAAATTTTGAGTCCCCATCTGTCGGGACTAGCTGGAGTAAGGGGTCCCCAGTAGATGCTATGTGCTGGCAGCCACCACCAAGAAAGAACTGGCTCAGGAAAGTTCTACGGTTCATCCTCCTGACTGAGAGTCGCGGCCGAGGGACTCTCTGGGGAAGAGGGTTTACGCGTCTGCTACTTTTTCCATAAGGGCGCTGAATTATTTCATGTTCGACTTCAACAGGACTTGATGAAGGAGGTGGCTGAGTCGCCCATGGAGTCCATGTCTCTGAAGGATAAACAAGCCTTCTCCGCATGGATGACCACTCTGAAAGCAGTATCGAGCATGTCCATGCACCTCCTCTCGCATGCCACCAATGGAGCAGCAAGGGCTGGCAGTTCTGGCATTGCCATGAGGCGACATGCATGACTCCGGCTGCATCAGTTTACGGAACCCTTAAAGGTGCTATTTGCCAATGCCCCTTTTGATGGTTCTTCCCTGTTTGGAAGTCTGTGCGTGAGACACTTGTCCATAGTGAGAACGACGGGAAGACGCTCTCAGGATCCACTTTTCTAGCCTTCAAAGATCCTTTTGAGGGAATCAGCTAGGGTAAAAAATTTGGTTCTGAAAATCTCTGTACTCCCTAGACACTCAGGACTCCTCTTCCGGCAGAGAGGGTTATGACAGACGCTGGCCCAGAGGCAGAGGGGGTCTGATAAATTTTGGGTCCCTAACCTTTCTTGGACATGCCCATGCAGCAGCCCTGAGCAGTTGTCCGACTGCACGTCTTTGGAGGCAGTGGGGGGTAGTCTTTGCACCT
Organism: Protopterus annectens; assembly: GCF_019279795.1. Lineage (NCBI taxonomy): Eukaryota > Metazoa > Chordata > Ceratodontiformes > Protopteridae > Protopterus > Protopterus annectens. The sequence goes on along the minus strand of NC_056725.1, from coordinate 224,757,131 downwards.
AACTGCATGGGAGTCGGTGTGAACAGACCATTGGGTGCTACAAATCCTATCCAGAAGCTATTCCATTTTCTTCATGGCACCACCTCTTCCCCTGAAACACCTCCCAGACATTCCACCCATGCAAAGGGAGGTCGCAGCACTCAAAATATAAACCCTAAGGAAGCAAGTAATCCAATCCATCCCCCCCATCTGGATCGGGCATCTATTCCATGTTCTCTTTTAGTGCCAAAGATGACAGGGAAACCAAAGACGCATTCTGGATCTTTCAGCCTTGAAACTGACAGTTGCCAAAGAAAAGTTCCAGATGGTCATCTGGTAATCCATCCTGCCCTTACCTGTAGGAGAAAGATTAGATGTGCTCCATAGACCTCCAGGACATGTACTGTCATATAAAGATGCGCAGACTTTCCAGGAGGTTTCTCTGCTTCTGGCTAGGGGTTATCAGTTTCGAGCCCTCCCCTTTGGTCTCACTACAGCTCCCAGGATGTTCAAGGTTATGGCAGTAATGGCTCACCTGAGGCTTCAGGGAATACAGGTCTTTCCCATACCTGGATGATTGGCTCCTTGCTGCCCCCACCAAGCATCTACTCTGTAACCAGAGACTACTTTCTGAGGTTAACGAGTCTTCAGGGGATTACAGTCAACAAAAACAAATCATCTCTGAATCTGGTCCTAACTCTGGAATTTATAGGGGCACGACTAGACACAGTTCAGCTGAAGATGTTCTCGCCCCGGAGAGAGTTTGGAGCTTACAACATCCAATCTAGTCTTCCCTCTGCCAAGGTGGTATTACGAGCTGTAGGTTCTATGGCAGCCACCAACACTCTTCCATGTGCCCTCCTACATATGCGGGTTCTGTAGTGGACGTTAGCAGTCCAATGGTCTCTTAGACCTACTGTTATCTTACCCTGTATACATAAGTAGGGCTTGCAAGGGTGTCTGTCCTCTGGTTGATGCAATTCTTGGACCTAGTCGAGGGATGCCCATTTATTGCAGCCCCTCCCCAAGCCATGGTGACCATGGATGCCTCCCAGCTAGGGTGGGAGGGCATTGTTTGGGAAGGACAGTCCAAAGGACGTGGTCCCTGAACGAGACCAAGTTGCATATCCATGTCCTAGAGGTATGGGTGGTCCTTTAAGGGTATATTTCTTTTAAGACCCTGGTGAAGGATCCTACAGCTCCTTGGGACCTCACCCTTGTCTTAGTCTCTGGTTTCTCCACCCTTTGAGCCAGCAGCATCCGTAGATCTTCAGTTTTTATCCTGGAAAGCTGCCTTCCTAGTGGCTATTACTTCTGCTAGGAGGATATCGGAACTTCAGGCACCATCAATCAAAGCCATCTACATGTTTTTTTTTTTTTATATAGACCAGGTTTCTTTATGTACTAATATTTCCTTTCTTTCCAAGGTTGCTTCGGAAACCAGTATTAACCAAGCGATTAACCTTCCTGTTTTCTTTCCGAATTTTCTAAGCAGGTGAATATAAATTTTGTTGGATGTACTTAAACAATTAAGGTTCTACTTGCATAGAACTAAGGCTTTCCGAAAGTCCGATCAGTTATTTTTCTTACTCCAGACCTTTTTCTGGGCAAACCAATATCAAAAGTGACTATTGCTCGAGGGCTCTCCCAGTGCATCTTTAGAGTTTATACAAAGGCATTTTTTCTCCAGGTCAAGATAAAGCACATTCCACCAGGTCCATGGCTACCTCTGCAGCTTTTTGGTCCAGGATGTCTCTGGATGATTTGTTCTGTGGCTACTTGGTCCTCATCTCACACCTTTATTTCACATTACAAACTGGACATATCTAGAGGTAGAGCATCCTTTGGCTCCGTGGTGCTCTGGAATATCTTTCTATGAGGGCCACCGAGGTGTTTGGTAGCTGGGGACCAAATGAAGTCAACTACTTCAGATAAAGAAGTTGTGCTCACCATAGCGTTCCATCTGAGTAGTTGGACTTCATTTGTCATCTACCATTCCTACCTCCTTCCCCCTGACTTTATCATTATTGTCCTACTCTGGTATGTAGGAGAGAGTGCCTGTGCAGCTCTCCTGTTCATGCTTGCTTTAGGTTTTGGGAAGAACCTTTAGTGGTAAGGTCTCATTGGGGTCGGGCTTGTGTTTATGGTGCAGCAAACTGGATCTGTGGGAAGGAAGGAGACAGAGGGGATATTATGGGTAAGAGGAGGAGCTTGGACCAGAAGCTGGTGAAGCAGCCATCTCTGATCCAGTCTGGATCCAAATGCCCACAGGTTGATGACAAATGAAGTCCAACTACTCAGATGGAATGTTATGGTGAGTACATAACTTTTTTTTTCTTCTGGTGAAGCCATTCTTTTGTTGATTTGGATGTATACGTGGGGTCATTGTCATGCTGAAAAGTGAAATTCCTCCATCTTTCTAGCAGATACCTGAAGGTTTGGGGCCATAAGTGACTGGTATTTGGAACTATTCTTAATTCCCTCCACCTTGACTAAAGCCCCAGTTCCAGCTGAAAACCCCAAAGCATGATACTACCATCACCATGCTTAACCATGTGGATGGTGTTTCTTTGATGCAAAGTGGCTTTGTGCCAAATGCATCTTTTGGAATTGTGGCCAAAAAGTTCAACCTTAGTCTCATTAGACCACAACATATTTTCCCACATGCTTTTGGGAGACTTGATGTATTGTGTTGCAAATTTCAGCCGGGCCTGGATGTTTTTCTTTGTAAGAAAAAGCTTCCATCTTGCAGCCCTACCCCATAGCCCAGACAATATGGAAAATACGGGAGATTGTCACATGTACACAACCAGTACTTGCCAGAAATTCATGCAGCTCCTTCAGTGTTGCTGTAGGTCTCTTGGCAGCCGTCCTGACAAGTTTTCATCTGATCTTTTCATCACTTTTGAAGCTACATCCAGTTCTTTGCAATGTCACTGTTGTCCCATATTTTCTCCACATTTTCATGAGTGTCTTCACTGTTCCGTGGTATATCCAATGCTGTGGAAATTGTTTGTACCCTTCTGATTGATACCTTTCAACAATGAGATCATTTTGATGCTTTGTAAGCTCTGCGAACCACAGCTTTTGCTGTAGTCTATTAATATGCCAGCTTTCTTTTCATATTGTACAAAGGAGAAGATATGTTATACTTGCTGGATGTTCATAGGCAATTGTTTTTAATTGCATAGAATAAAAAATTTCAGGAAAACATAAATTGTCTCTTGCCGATTAGGTAACCTTAACCAGATGGCTGGCTGTATATCCTTTGTCTATAACAAAATGGGGCTTTCCTTACCAAAGCCTTTGAGAGCCCATTCAAATAGGTTCATGGCAACTTCATCAGCATTTATCCAGGGCTTTTATGGATGATACAAGTGTTGCTGCAACTTGGGCTGATTCTCATACCTTTTATTACTCATTACAAATTGGGTCTGGTCTCTAGTGCAAGAGCAGCCTTCGGCTCAACTGTGCTCAGGAATATCCTTCCTTAGAAGTTCTCCAGGGATTCAGGTAGCTGGAGACTGTGTTCCACTTGAGTGAATGAAAATTGACAACGTCAGATGGTTATGTACTCACCGTAACATTCCCTCTGTTGTCCTTTTTTCATTCTTCAGCTCTCCTCCTTCCAACCCCCTACCATTTTGTTTGACTTCTGGAAGAACGAGAATATACTCTAAGGACCAATGTTCCTGCGTTTGAGCTCTAGATATTGGTTTCTCATATTATGGTTGTTACTAGGTTTCCATGCAAAAGGCCAGCAAACAAGATCTGAGATTATGGGAGGGGACTAGGGCATTATGGGTAAGGGAGGAGCATGAGTTTTCAGTATCCATGAGCTGTAAAAAGCAGCAGTCTCAGATCTGAACCCAGTTAAGGAGTAATAAAAATGGACAGCACAGACTGAGCGTTATGTTGAGTACACATCTTTTGTTTTAAATGGATTGGGATGTACCTTGCATACGGTAGATATGAGCCTCCACAACAGATTGAAGTACATTTGCAGAATATTACTGGGAGAAATTGATCATGAATGCAGTATGGTACTACAAGTAGCAAGACACTACAGAAGTGGATAGCCTTTGAGTAAGCCACTATGTAGTTCAAATGTTTGCTAAATTTTTAATATATGGCAGTGAGAAGAGTATTCTGATCCTAGAGCAGACAAAATAGCAGAATTAGATGAAGAGAATGTACAAGAGGGAAAATTAAGGACACGTAGAGAGTTAATTAGTATTAGAAATATAAAGATTGTTATGGAAAGACACTAGAGAAATAGTAATTGTTGGCTGAAGTAGAATAGCCTACATTGGTAGTATGGGATCATTAAAATGAGCTACTTTGACATTGGGCCATTAGTACCTGCTAAGATATAGAGGTGTTAATAGATTTAGTGAGAAAGGCATAGTGGAGTAGGTGGTTGGCATCTGTTTTGAGAGTTGTCAAGGTGTCAAGTAGATATTTAGATTGCTTTGACATTGGAAGTATTTTGAAGGGTTAAGGAGTGGGCTACACTGCTAGAAAGTTCTTGCTGACAGGTGTCTTGTTGGTAGCTGGAGCATTGTTTTCAGATCACAGTGGCCTAGCAGGAGTACTCTTTAATTTATGTTGGTGGATAAGGGTTGAAAGGAGAGCGAGTATTAATGGAACTGGGAGATGACACTGAGTGGGATGTGGTCAGTATTCGTTGAGGTCAGTTTGGTTGTGAAGTAGTTTTGCAATGCCATAGAGAACTGAAAGCATTCGTTTCTTGTGAGCGGTGGAGGTTGGGGGTTTGGTTGTCCATTTGAAGGACAAACTGTCGACCACCACAGGAGACTCTGCTCACCTCCACACTATGCCCCTCAACCTAAGCCTCTAAGGCTAAACACCTTGTCCAATACACTAATAGGTGACTCAATAGTGAGGCACAGATGGCCCACTCACTAGGTTGAATAAGAAGGTAACAGCTGTCTATCAGGTGCCAGAATCTGACTCAACACACTCTGGTCACTCCACAAGTACAAGTAAGACTGCCATTGTCCATGTGGGTGTGAATGACCTGAGATGCACCTCCCTAGACTACATGCAAAGACATGGTGGAGCTCTCGGATTATGTGGCCCAGGCAGGTATAACACTAGCAGTATCCTACCGTCACCAAGAATGATACCACAGTACAAACAAAAAATGATTGACTTCAATAATTGGCTAAGTTTCTGGTGCCATTCTAAGGGGATCCAGTATCTGCTTGGGATGACATGATTGATGGAGCTCCATGCTTTACCAGAGATGACCTGCATCTGTTCCCCTTGGGTTTCCAGGTACTGGCTAAGACTCTTGCCACCCCTATAGTACTTTTTTAGGCGGTATTCCAAAGACCAAATTACCACCGTAACAGTTATAAATAAATGCGATCTGAGGGTCATGCTGCTCACCGCTGGAAGTCTAAATCTCAAGATGCACTTGCTCAAAGCACTCCTCAAAATGGAGAATATCAACATTTGTGCTGTAATGGAGACCTTGTTTAAAGTGGCAGAAAGCACCCCTGTGCTACCAGACTATGACTCATTCCACCCCTTTTGGCCCCGAAACATGGACTGAAGCTCCAAAGGTGGTGTTTCCATATTCATAAAGGATATGCACACCTCCAGACTAGTAGCCCAGCATAATGCATCTTGAGATGCTTCAGGTACAACTAACATTGGATAAGATGGTGATCCAGGTCATAGCCTGCTATAGGTCCCCAACCATGTCCCTAGACTCACTCCACATTCCTAGGCACCCTGGAATCTATCAAGGTCCAACCCAATACACATACTAGGCGACTTCAACTACCCCTTCATCAACTGGGAAAACTACTCAAGCACCAATACACTGGCCCAGCACTTCCTGAAATTCATCAGTTTCAATGCCCTGGACCAGCTCATTCTGACCCCCACTAGAGGAAGCAACATCCTTGACCTGGTTATTACTAACATGGGCGACCGTTGCTCTGTCAATAGTCAATTCCTCCTTGGTCAGATCTGACCATAAACTAATCACCATGGAAATTCACATCTCCCCCCCACAAAGGTAACCACCTTGAAAAACTTCTCCAAATCTGACTGGACTCCTAAAAACAGAGGTGACTAACTTCACTGCACCCATGACAATGAAATATAGCTGCATGATTGCTGAATCTTACACCAATGCACTGTACGGACATGTACATAAATGCATGGAACTAGCCATACCCAACAGAACCAAGACCCCCCCCCAAAAAAAAAAAAAGCCAATCTGATGGTCTCCTGCTATTAAACACTACAACAGAAGGAATAAACTGTTGCAGAAAAAGGTGTAGTCCCAAGACTGGAAAAACTCCCTTACTAGCTTCAACAAAAAGTTGAGATTCCTCATCAAATCCTCAAGCCAGCTATGAAGGCAGAATTGCCGCAAGCACTAAAAACAATCACAAAGCCTTCTATAGCTATATCAGGAACCTCCACGGCAATACCCAGATTTGCTCTGAGTTACTGCACAATGGTATGGCCAATACTGAGCCAACAAATATTGGCAACATACTGGCTGACAGATTCAGTGCCAGCATTACCCCTCTAAAGGAACAATCACAATACCGGAAGAATGCTAGGTATCCAGCATTACTGCAGCACAGGTTAAAGCTCCATTGTCCAAGGTCAAGAATACAGCTTCCATGGGACCTGATCATATCCCTGGCTGTGTTCTACATGAACTACAAAATGAAATGGCACCACATCTGTGTGCCCTGTTCAGTCACAGCCTCACCTCAAGCATTGTCCCTACCAAATGGCACACTGTTAGTCATCCCTCTCCATAAAGGAGAGTGACTACAGACCCTGGGAATTATCACCCCATTAGCCTGACAAGTCTGATATGTAAAGCTATGGAAAGCATCATCATGGACCTGGTTAACAAAGATGTAGGAAATCTCAAAACTCTAGACCCCATGCAATTTTTCTTTGTAAAGGGGAGATCATGCTTGCTCAACCTGGTTCACTTCTTTGAGCCTGTCATCAGGGCTGTGGATGAAAGTAAGGCAGTGCATACAGACTACCTTGATCTGGCTAAGGCCTTTGATACCATTTCTCACTCTGGAATTATTGATAAACTCCCCAAACTAGGCATCAACTCCTGTATCACTAGGTGGGTTGCAAATTGGCTCACAGAACACAGTGTGAAAGTAGCAGACTACAAGTCAGACTGACTGGTCATGAGTGGAGTCCCACAGGGATCGGTCCTGGGTCCTTCTCTGTCATCTACTTCTCAAGTCCAGGCCAACACAAAGGGACTCTGGCTGACCAAGTTTGCAGATGACTGCAAGCTGGGAGCCAGTATTAACTCCAAGTGATGCAAACATCCTACAGAAAGGCCTTGCTGAGACCAGTGACTGGTGTCAAAACTATGGCCTTAAGCTTAACACCAAAAATGTCATCATCTCCTTTGGTAAAAACTCTTCCCACTAATTACCACATCAATGGGAGCCCACTGAACACTGAAGGGCATTATAAGAGATCTGGGACGCAAGTTGGCAACCTCTCCTTCAACCACCATATTGCCACTGTGGTCAGAAAGTCCTATGTGGCATATCTCATTACCAAGGGTTTGCATACAGGAAGAGAAGTCTCCCTGCTTTTCCCTCATTAGACCTATCATTGAGTATAATGCCCCATTTGGTGTGTACCTCACTAGACACCTGCAACAGCTGGAGAGTCCACAGAAGTACCTCATGAAGAAGATCCTAGGCAATAAAAACATGACCTGCATGGCCAGACTTGAAAGATTCCAGCTATTCTATGTCTCATATTGCCTCCTTAGAGGTGATCTCTGCTTGACTTACAAAGCCATGTTTGACCCAACATATAGATATATATATATATATATATATATATATATATATATATATATATATATATATATATATATATATATATATATATATATATATATATATATATATATATATATATGGAGAGAGATGGAGACACACACACACACACACACACACACACACACATATATATATATATATATATATATATATATATATATATATATATATATATATATGTATATAGTGATCCTGAATTGTCTAGAATTTTGGTAGTTCTGGAATTTGGTTGTCTTTCATATGTATTTATATTGTTGATTAGGTAATCACCCTAACACTCCATCTGTGTTCATTTTCATTCTTCACCTCCCTCCCACTAATCCCCTGCCTTTGAACTAAAGACTTCTGGAAGAGCGACACCTTATAAGGGCATCACTGTTCCTTATGTTGAGCTCCAGATATGGATTTATGCTAGCAAGAAGGTAGTATTTCTTTTGATTCTTTAAGCCAGAAGACAATATCTGAGGTATGTTGGGGGATATAGCATTATGGACAAGGGAGAAACTTGAGAGATTTCTGGTGGCCATAAGCTGAAAATAATGGCAGAGTTGGATCAGAGGGTTGCATCCGAACCCAACTGTTGAAGTATGAAAATGGACAACACTGATGGAACATTATGGTGGGTACATAACTTTGTATTGACCAAACCTTTAGGATAACCCTTTAACACAAGTCTGTTACCAAAGTCACTTACAACAAATGAACTACATTTTAAGGTTATTTAGCTTAACACACCAATGCAGTGACTCTTTACTGTAGTTTTCCTCCAGTATTGTGAATGAAAGCTATTAAGATTCAAGTATAAATTACTACAGTACTTGAATTCTTAGAGCAAGTGCAGGTACTCAAGCTTTGACTTTTGACCATTAGTACAATAATGTATCTCACCAGTAAATTCCAAAAAGTGTTGCCTCACAGCAAGAGGTTCTCCTGTTCGATTCTCTGCTGGAGTGCCTTCTGTGTGGAGTCTGCATGTCCTCCCCGTGGTCAAGTGGCCTCCGAAAGACATGCGTGAATGGGCGTGCCTTCACTGAAGGTTGGGCGTCTGGCTGGCAACTCGGCACCATAAAAAGACTGCCAATCATTAGCAGACCGGAGTTCCGCTGTGGCGACCCCTAACCAGTTAAAGCCAAACAACCAGTAAATTCCAAAAACTTTGTACTATTTTTGAAAAAATCCAGAAATTATCAATTTTTGTAGATGGATAATTTGGTGTGGTCTTGTACAAAACATTAGGACTGGTGCTCTCTTGGCACAGTCTTTCACAATAACAAATTTCCTGTCGAGCTCCTCTATCCCATGATCTCTTGCCCTGAGGGGATGCTCCAGATTTCATTGTCACCATTGCTGTTTCAACGTCTGAGACCAAGTTTAAACATTAATGGGTTATTTTACTGCTTTTGGTTTGGATAAGTCTTGACCTTTTTTAATATCTTTGCAACTGCTATTTTTGATAAGTGATCCTTTGACTTTCTGACTCTATATCTGTTTTCTGCTCATGTTCACTTCCCATCTGTTGTGGCTTTAAAAACAGGGGAAAAAAAACTTTGCATCTTCCATAATCTCTCCCTCACCATCAGGCTTTGAACAGCTGCAGACCTTGGTCCCCCCTTAAGGCTTCCTTGTCCCTCCTGGCATCCCCTTAGGAAGTGCATAGAAAGAGAATGCAAGAGGAAGCACTTAGATTCTCCTGAAGAATCTTGTTTGATTCCAGTCTTGAAGGGGAAGGACCCCCCCTCCCCAGGGTCTATCATGTTGACACTTACTTTGTTGACCTTTTGGAATTGTTGAAACAAGGAGAATGGACCTCCAAAACTTCTCCTGAGGAGTCATTTTTTTCTCTCTCCTTGAAGCCTGGGGTGGTGACCCATCCACATCTTTGGTGGTACACCCTCTGGATTTTCTCAGACCTGGTGTCATGCAATGCTTGCAGAGAACCTGATGTTGTGGAGCCCATGCCTCATAAATCGGACAAGGTATTTTGTTCCTAAGGATAGGTCCTTTTGGAACAAGGGTCCTGTGGTGCCATTGTCATCACTAAAGCCACAAAAATTATCTCTGAGAACGCATCAGTCCATGTGAGTAGCGTTTTGGACGGACGGATTTAGGAAATACACATATGCTTCACCCACTTTTCATCCTCCATATATTGAAATTTGTATGGCAGACTTGACTAGACTTCAAAGGGACTTAGTCACTGAAATGTCTAATTCAGTGGCATTGCAGCAGTCTGTAAGATCTTGGAGACTATCCACAGTGTTGTTTATTTCTAACATGTTTACCCAAGGGTGTGATAGCTATCCAAGCAGATGTTTGTAGTTTGATTCATAAACAGGGGGTGGGACTTTATCTTACTGTGTCAAGAGGCTGGGGTTTTGGCAATGAATTAACACTTTGATTGCAATGCATATACTAGGGGATCTAGCATTCTAGCAGACATTGTCAGCAGAAGCATGTTGATGCTCCAAGTGGTCCTTCAATAATTGGTGGTTTGGATCTTTAGCTACAGGGGCCAGCCTTGCTTCAACCTTTTGTGATAACTTTCAACACCAAATGCAGCAGCTTGTTTGCTCTGATCCCTCCCAAGGGTGCATCACTGAGAGACACTGCTACATGCTTCCCTCACAGCCAATCTCCTGTACACTTATCCCCCGGCTGCTTTGGTAACTTTTGCAGAAAGCTGCTCGTCGCAGAGGGACTGTGATCTTTATGGTCTCCTGGCCTGGACAAGTTTGGTTTCCCTTCCTGTGGTCACAACTGAAACACCCTCCTTGTGTCCTGGACCTAGTTCCAGAGCTAATATCCTGTCCTTCAGGACCTCCTCGCCCAGATTTAAAATCCCTTAAGGTTGATCACTTGGTTCCTGTAATTCCAGTGATGGACAGCGTTCCCAAGCTTTCTAAGAGTGGTGCATATTTATTCTCTTATCAGAATGGTGTACAGTAGTAATTGTAGAATTTCTGTCTGGGTTGCTTAAGTGGCTTATTTACTTCTCAGCCCATTTAGATGCTGTTTTAGATTATCTAGCTGGTCTTTTCCATTCTTTGTAGCTTTTCCACTGTTAATGTCCAACTGCTGGCCATATTGGTTTTCATGTTTGTACTGACCATTTTCTGATTGCCTCTGACTGTCCAAAGCCTTTCTCAAGTGTACTTTGCTGCTTGGGTCCCCAGTGAGTGATCCCATTCTGTGGGTTATGCCCCCTTCTGCAAGTTTTGACCAGAGCTCCTTTAAACCTCTGCTGCTATTTGTAGTATTTCATAGAAGTCTCTTTCTGGCTTCAGCAATCTCATCCAGGATAGTTTTAAAACCATCTTTGTTCAGCAAACTAACTTGCATTGTTTTCCACAATTTCCTTGGAGACCAACCCTTCCTAAGGTTACCTCTGAATTAAATTTGAATCTATGAATTCAGTTAAAAGTCTGAATAAGCAAACAGTCCTTCGGCAATTAACTATACGAGTGCACAAACAGAACAGCAAAAATGGAGCAAAAACTCTTAAAGAAACAGCTGAAAAATAAAGCAGCAAAGTAAAAATACCAAAACTTTTAATGTAAGCTCCTTTTGCAATTCTAACATTGCTTCATCAGACACAACACAAAATAAAACTACCACAGTTTAAATAGAGCAACCAACTTAAATCATTCAATTAATCAATTAACCTTAAAAGAGCAATACATAAAACTAGTGTAAAAATCTTAAACCATTAAGCATAAATATAAACAATTATAAAATTATATAATAGAAGGTGAATACAAATTCACCTCTTAAGCATCCTAGATTGTTAATACTGGCTTCAACAAAACCATGCAAACCATGTCCCATATGTGCTGCAAGTCTAAAAATCCAACTGAGGTCAATCCTTTCAGTCTCATTGATCAAATCCCCCATCCTTGCACTCTTGTATCACCTCTAAGACCTGAAATACACAACTATGCTCCCCACCCTCACGCTTGATGTTTTGCTAAAGCACTATATTCTAAACCCCTATGCACACAATAACGGTCCCTTATACGTTCCTGCAAATGCCAGTTGGTTTAACCCACATAAAAAAAACATTTCTTAGTGGGAGAGAGAAATCAAATTCCTTGTGACAATCTGCTGTAGCTCTTATATGTCGTACTTGGCCACTGTTAGGATGTCTGTCAGTGATTCATCAGTAAAAGTACAAAAAGAGCAAGCATTGCATCTCTTCATATCAGTTGTTTCATTAACTGTGCATCTCTTCATATCAGTTGTTTCATTAACGGTGCTGATCCCTCTTGGATAGCAGAGTCTCTGCTTCAAGGACTTATTTTTATGGCTAAACCTAGGCTTTGATCCCTGCAATCCTCTCATCCACCTGCAGAATACACTAGTTATGTTTTATAATATCTTTAATCATACCCACATCGTTACTTTAAGTCAAAGCAACTAGAATGCCATTAGTTCTCCATTTATAATTATGATTAGCACTAGGGGAAGAAAAATAGGGTCTAGCACTAGATCTATTACTAACCACCAAACAAGCCTCATCCATCTCTGCCTTCTTGTGTACCCCCTACCAATGAAGCAGATTTTCAACTGTTCCAAACGTATCACAAACTCGTCTGGTTCCTAGGATAAATGGGATACCCGCATGGCTTGTCCCTTCACAACATTCGAGAATACATGCTGAGAATGCATACTATTTCTATGCAAATAAGATGGGCAATAATCTTTTCTAAATTTCGTAGATAATTAACCATTCAACTCCTTCAAAATCTCCACATCCAGGAATTCAATCCTGGTATCAGAATGTTTCTTTGAAAATTTAAGGAAATGGCAACTGTTGAGCGTCTCAAGAAGAGAAAACAAATCTCCCTCATTATTCCACAAGAGGAAGAGATAGTTGACAAATTGACAAAAACAAATGTCCCACCAAGTTCAGTTTACTAGATTCCCACTCAGTTTAGACCATAGCCAACTGACATTTTATTTAGAATTAAACATCAGGAAGTAAGATCAGTTTTGTCTTTTTCTAAAGCTATGCTTGGAAAAACTTTCTGAAATGACCCTCTGTAGAGCCCTTTCTGACTGCATTACTTTTAATTCTGTGAAAGGTCACTTTCTTCCCTTTAAGCCTAAGCCTCTTTCTGCCAGAGCAGTTACTACAGTAGCCTTTAGACAGATTTTCTGATTTGTGCAGCAGCTTTGTTTCCCATTATAAGCTAGACATTCAGTTCAGATCCAGGTCCTGTTTTGGCTTCACCGTTTTGCTGAATATTCTCAACTAATACTATCCAGACATCTGGGATGAGAATGTCCCAGAGGTTGAGATGGACAGAAGGCATTGGATATGAAAATTACTTGCCATAGCACTAGATCCATGTTGTTTTCAGTCCATCTCACCCTCAGTTTCCCTGTCAAATTGCCGTTGCTAGTTGTAGCTCTTGGTGGACCTTGCAACCTGGCCCAAAGTCTCAATTTCCATGGGAGGATTCTGTTGATACAAATATTCAGCACGCTCTGACATCTTTCAGATCCCTACTCTCACCAAGTCCCCTGCTAATAACAGACAACACCACAAGTTATGTGATACATCAACAATCAGGGAGGAACCCACTCTGCAGGCTAGCCATGGCCCTGTGGAACACTGCCTTAGACATGCATATTCATCTGCAAGCTCAATTCCTGCCAGGCAAACAAAACTCTGGCAGACGACTTAAACAGAAATCTGCTAGACCCACACGAGTGGCAATTAGACCCCAGCACCTTCAGCCTTCTAACCCAGAAATGGGGGATCTCTTTGCCTCCCGCTGCAATCACCATCTCAGCAAATTCTGCAAAAGGACACCTCACAGCAGGGCCTGGAAAGTGGATGCCCTATCCTTCCAATGGGAAAACCTCTCAATCTCTGCCCCCCCCCCCACCTCTTCTCTCAAGAGTATTACTCAAGATAAGACAGGACAGACCAAGGGCAATCCTGATTGCTCCGGACTGGCCACGCCAGCATTGGTGCCCACTGCTACGCAGCCTGTCACTGGTGCCACCCTGGCACTTACCCCAGATGCCAACCCTGCTTACTCAGCAGGAGGGACAGATCTTGTATCTGCAACTCCAAACCCTGAAGCTTGCAGCCTGGCTTATTCCTTGAATTCTCCCCCGGTGACCAGCCTAAGCAAGCAGGTGCTGGACGTCATTCTCGAAGCCAGAAGACCCAGTACAAGGAAATCCTATGCTAAATGAAAAACGTATTGTTCCTGGATTCAGTCTAAAGGTGAGGACACAGCACTGCCCTCCTTACCTCTAATCCTGGATTACCTAGCAGATCTACTCCAGAGGCCTGTCCTTGTCCTCCAAGATCCATGCCTCTGCCATCTCGGCTCATTATAACACTGAGCCCACCTCTCCTCTCACCCACTCATCAAACAGTTCCTGAGAGGGGCAAACAAATTAAGGCCACCAAGTAGAGCACCCACCCCTGCTTGGGACATTAACTCTGTAGTGGAAAAGCTCAAGCTACCCCCTTTTGAGCCTGCAGCGTCAGCAGAGTTAAAATTCCTCTTGGAAAACAGCCTTGCTTCTGGCCATCACTTCAGCTAGAAGAGTGTCTGAGCTACAAGCACTTATGACTGTGGAACCCTTCATTATTTTTCATGCTGACATGTCTCCCTCAGGACTAACCCTTCCTTTATGCCTGAAGTGGTGTCCAGTATGGCTCTAAACCAATCTATCCATTTGCCAACCTTCTTCCCTAATCCTCAAAATAAAGGCAAAAGGATCCTGCACTCCTTGGAGTGCACAGACAGCTCAGATTCTACCTTGAATAGGACTAAGCCCTTCAGGAAATCTGACCAGTTACTAGTCAGTTTTGTGCCGGGGACAGAGGGAAGGCCATTTCAAAACAATTTCCAAATGGATAGCACATTATCTATTTTTGCTACAAACACCATGGGAAACAAGCCCCTCAGGAGGTCAGAACACATTCCACTAGGTCATCTACCTCTGCAGCATTCCTCTGGAGGCTGCTACCTGGAGTTCTGTAACACCTTCAAGCATTACCACCTGCCTATCTTTTCCAAATCCAGGGTGGGTTTTGCAACAGCAGTCCTGCAAGGGCATACTAGCCAGCCCCAACTCCTCTTGAATGCCTCCACCCTTTCTTCACCTTTGGGATTTGACCAAAGTGTGATGACTGCAACAGTGAAACACGAAGAACATAGTACAGTTGTGTACACTTACATAAATTGTAGATGTTTGAGTGTATTCACTGTTGCCATCCTGGTTTCCCACGCTTCAGCCTCCTTGTCTCACCTCTGTCCATTACTCACCCCTTACAGGGCTATTGGTATTTACTTTTTACTGGTGGTGGTTTTTCCCACCATAACTTAGCTCCCTATTTGGGGGCTCCTGACATTTGGGGCAAGAAAAAGGGATGTAATGGCATCGGCTACCTGTTTTTATACCCCCGACAACCTGACGTCAGTTCTGGAGCAACAGCAACTGACTCAGAAATACTAAGTCTCTGGTATTCAGGCCGACTGAGGGCTAACCTGCAGGCAGATAACCCAAGTGTGATGACTGCATCAGTGAATACACTCTAACATCTACATTTAAGGTAAGTGTATACAACTGTAGTTTTCCCTTTTGGTATTTGAATTGACCTATCCTATTTGGTGCTGTTTTGTTCTTGCCCATTCCATGGTCAATAATTGTATATTACACCTTATAAGAATAACTGGGATCATGCCATAACTAATAAACGGATGGCATCATGCATGAGATGAAGCATTTAGGAGCCTGCCTCTGTCCATTTAGTAGTACACTGGGTAGTCCTGGAGTAAATTTTTTTAATGCCCATCAATACATTCAAGTTATGTTTGAATATGGACAGGAATGTGCTTTGATCTGATGTCAGTTTTCATTCTGTCCTCAAACCTGTGGGTTTGGATCCGATCCTTAGATCGAACTCTGCCGTTGCAAGATCTTGTGGCAACCAAAGCTCTTCTCTTACTCATAATGCGCTCTTCTAAGTTACCTCAGATCTCATTTGCCACTTTGCGAAAAAGTGGGTTCTCCAATTGCTGTTGGGCAGCTAAGTGAATTTTCAATTTTTTGTCTTCAACTCTAAACTCCATTTAAATACTTTTAAACTATATTCTATCCCATTAACCTTAGCGACAGCTTCTTTCTATAGTTAAATTCCTTTCTCCCTTCTAACCTTTGTATGAAAGTACCTTACAATGCTATAGATAGTATCTTTTCTTCTACACTTTCTATTGTAACCTTTACCATTGTTATATTTTTCTGTTTAGTCCCTATATTTTTCTTTTACAAAGAAAAATGACTGTATTCTTGGTAGAGGGTAGAATATTCCTTCTATTCTTGACTTGTATTTTTGGTTATAATGGCAGATAAAGATAAGCTGGCTGGCTTTAAAGTGCAAGAAATATGATCACAAAAATACCTTTTAGTGACTTGCATACTTTGTGTATTGCCTCAGTCCCCTTCACCTTCAGAACTATCTGTCATGCGTTCAACCACAAGGCTTTGGTTAAATGCAAAAATAAGCTTGTATTGAAAGGTCTTTTGCCTTCCTCTTGATGAAGCAATTTCTGGAGCTACACCAAAAGAAAAAGTAAAAGGAAAAAGTCTAGACAATCTAGTCCTGTTTCTTCCTCATTCTCCAGAGTCTGACATGGGAAGAAAAATACCTGTTTTACAAACTACTACCTCCTGATCCAATTACAAAAAAGATCAAGACATCAAATCTGTTAACTTCATCAGATCCAAATGCAAAAAATGCTGCAGTCTATAGACCTGACTATTTCTGATCTGACCCAACCAGGCAAAAAGTACTCTGGATCAAATGCATCTTCCTAGGACTTGGTATTCACCTTCCTTTGACCCAGATGTTCGTGTTTCACTGTCAGTCATTACATTTGAGTTATTTGCTTGCAGTAGCCCTCAGTCGACCTGATCAATAGTCTTGGGTCCTGCGTCGGATGCTGATGTTCATCATGTTTCACTGTTGCAGTCATGACTGTAGGGTTCTCCCCTGCCGGCAGGCAGTCCTCGGTCAGCCAGAATCCCAAAGTCTGGGTCCGGCGTCGGCTGTTCAACCATACTCCCTGACGTCAGAGCACCAGGAGTACAAAGCTGACAGCCGATGCCATCTTCTCCAGTCTTTCTTGCCGTGTGGTGATAGCAGTTCGCAAGTGCCGGTCGGCTGACTCCTGACGATTTTTTCTGAAACTTCAGTCCGAAGATTTTCTTCTCCACTCAAAGCTAAGTACCCCGTTGGAAACTTTTTCTTGCTCCACTCTGATGTCAGAAAAAGTTAATAATTGAATTTCATGTGGGAAGCAAATACCTCATAAGGATTTTTATTCTTACTGTATTCCTTGCTTAGGCCCTGACCACGACGTAGCTAGTTGTCGGTTTTGTGCTAGATTTAATCAACGTACAATTAAGCGAAGGTACGATTTTGCTTTTCATTACTTCGGTAGGTGCTTTAACTACAAAATGTCGTCTGATACGGTTCCGGCTACCGGAGTTCACAAACGTCGCAAGGATAAAGACAGGCCTCGAGGTCCAAATCTGATGATAGCGCTGGCGAGCCAGCTTCAGGTTCGGCCGTCGTCAGTGAGGTGCTTTTGCAGCCCCTGTCGGCCGTTTCAGAACCGATGGCCAAAATGGACTCGAGGAGCCAACCAGGCCTTTAAATATTTCTATTGCAGGACCTTCGGACAATGCTCCTTCGGATGGGTCCGGAGCCGCTGTGCAGGTACCGGCTTCCGAAGGGGTTTTCAGGCTTACTCAGCTTCTAATAAAGGCAAAGACAAAGGCAAAGACCCCTTCTAAATCAGACTGCAACACAGGCCTCTTCTGAACCAGCTCCCAAGTCACAGAAACAGTTACTCAAGATGGCGGAGGATTTACTTACTATGATTAGGGGTTCACATCCCCCTCCAGATAAAAGGCCAAGGCAGGATGTTTATTATGATTCCTCTGATCAGGCTTCTGTTTCCTCAGTTTCTTCTTCTGACCAGGAATATTCTTTCCCTTCTTATGAGGATTCTGATGCTGAGGAATCCATTCCTTCAGCTTCTCCCCCTGAGGATTTCTCTTTTGGGGAAACTTTGCATGAAATGAGGGAACATTTCCACAGGGAAGGACAGGAGTATTCGGAATCTAAGAAAAGACTGAGGGATTTTCTTAGTCTTCCCCAACATAGACCCCTGGCTATTCCTCCTGTTTTGGATATTGTGGATGATGCCTTTTCGGAGGCTAACTTAACCCCTGACTCTTTTCCTCCTGCTCCTGTTAAGCCTGATAGATATTACAGGGTTCCTGATTCCCACCAGTTTTTATACAAGAACCCTTCTGCTGACCCTGAAACCATTTCTCAGGGTCCTAAGGGAGTTGAGGCCGCTTCTGCCAAAAATCCCATTCCTACTGAAAAGGATTCTCGATCCTTAGAAAGATGGGGCAAAAAAGTGTACACTTCTGCTACTTTGTCCATTAGGGCTTTAAACTGTCAGTTTCATATGCTGAAATACCAGCAATTTCTCTTGTCTGTTTTAAAACAAAAGCTTTCTTCCTTTTCTGCCTGTGCAGATAAGGAATTACATGACTTATTGCATGCAACTGAACAAGTTGGGAAGCATGGTTTACACTGTGGATTTGATGCCTTGGAGGCTTCTTGTAGGGCTGCTGCCATTGGCACAGTCATTAGAAGGCATGCATGGCTAAAGGAACAAAATTTGCCTGAACAAGTAAAGGCTAAATTATTGGATGCTCCTGTTCAGCATAATGTTTTGTTTGGATCAAAAGCTGAAGAGATGATTAAAAAGATGGAGGATAAGGCGAAATCCATGCAAACAGTTAAAGATTTCTTACAACTACAGTCACCTAGATTTAGCAGGAATTGGCCTTCAAAAAATTGGTCCTTTCCCACTTCAGACAGGCCTCAGAGGGGTAGATATAGACGCTCCAGAGGAAGGCCTCAAACACAAGCTTCTTATAGACAGACTGTGGACTGCTTTCACCCCTAGGGGAGGAGAGGACAGGTCACAAACTCAAAGGAAACAAACTCAATGACTCACTCTGTTGGGCTACAGGAACGTCTTGCCTGGAAGCCCCTCTCAGAGGGAAACTCTTTTATCAAAATTGGACTCAAATAATCCAAGACAAGTGGGTTTTGGATGTGGTTTTAAGAGGTTACAAATTCCATTTTCATACTTTGCCAAGGCCAAGCGGATGGCCAGACCTTCCAAAACATCAATGGATGGAGGCTCTTTTGGCTATGAATGCCATAGAACTGGTTCCACTTTCAGAGATGGGAAAAGGTTTTTACTCAAGGCTCTTTCTAGTCCCCAGGAAGCAAAACTCATGGAGACCCATTCTAGATCTGTCGATCTTGAACACCTTTCTAGAGATTCCAAAATTCAAGATGCTTACTCTACAGCAGCTACTTCCAATGCTGTCCAAAGATGCATGGATGGTAATTTTGGATTTAAAGGAAGCATATTTACACATTCCCATCAGGCAGGATCGCAGAAAATACCTCAGGTTCAAGGCCGGATCGAGGCACTTTCAATTCTCTGCGCTGCCCTTTGGATCGTCTACTGCACCCAGGGTCTTCACCAAATGCCTGGCTCCAGTAGTAGCTTACTGCAGACTCAAGGGAATTCAAATTTACCCTTATCTGGACGATTGTCTAATTCAGGCAGACAGCAAGGATGTCTTACTCCAGCATCTAGAATTTGTACAGAACCTCCTCAAGTTCCTGGGATTCTCTGTAAACATAAAGTCAAATTTGACACCATCTCAACAGATAACTTTTCTGGGTGCTCTTCTAAACTCCACAACCCAGATGGCATTTCTGACATCCGAAAAACAATTACAGCTGGCTTCAACTTTCAAAACCTTGGCAACTTTAACTCAACTATCTGCAAGGAAATTCTTGCAGGCTTTGGGTTACATGGCCTCCTGCATCCTTCTCGTACCATATGCAAGACTACACATGAGGAAAATACAGTGGTACCTAAAAAGTGTATGGTCTCAGCATTGCCACAGTTTAGACATGCTGATCTCCGTCCTTCCTTGCCTTCAAAAGGAATTTCTTTGGTGGTCCAGGGCATGTGCTCTAAACAAAGGGAAACCCTTCCGTCTGCCTCCTGCCACTCAGATTCTAACCACGGATGCCTCGGATTATGCTTGGGGAGCCCATTTTCAGGGCAACTGTCTGCAGGGTCTTTGGACAAAGGATCAGAAGCACCTGCATATCAATTTAAAGGAAATGTTAGCCGTTCAGAAAGCTCTATTGGCCTTCAGGAATCTTTTACAACCAGGATAACTACTAATACGGACAGACAACACCACAGTTATGTGGTACATAAACAAGCAAGAGGGATCTCATTCCTACCCCCTTTGCAGACTAGCCATGGATCTATGGAACACAGCTCTAGCTTGCAATCTGGATCTTCAAACTCAGTTTCTACCAGGGAAACAAAACTTCCTGGCAGTCTGAGCAGAAACCTTTCGGATCCACATGAGTGGATGCTGGACACCAACATATTCAGGATTATAACAGCAGTCTGGGGATGTCCTCACATAGACCTCTTTGCATCCCATCTCAATCATCAACAACAGAATTTTTGCACCAGGACTTTCCACAGAGAAGCTTGTAAAGTGGATGCCCTGTCATTCAGTTGGAGGAACCTCTCGGGTTATGCCTTTCCACCTCTTCCTCTTCTTCCACGGGTCTTATTGAAGATAAAACAGGACAAGCCCAAGATGATAATCTTGCTGGCTCCAAATTGGCCTCGACAGTTTTGGTATCCAACTCTAAAAAAAAACCTATCTCTGGACCCCCCTTGGGTATTACCTCAGTCTCCGAACCTTCTGTCCCAACATCAGGGTCAGGTTCTACACTCTCATGTCAGAACTCTCAGCCTGGCAGCCTGGTTAATTCAGGGCCTTTGATTTCTTCTTTCCTACCCAAGCAGGTTATGGATGTCATTTTAGAAGCCAGACGTCCTAGCACTAGAAAATCTTATGCAGGAAAATGGAAAAGATTTTGTTCCTGGATGCAGGCTCAGGATTCTGATCCTCTTCTTCCTAACATTACCTTACTTTTACTTTACTTGACAGATCTCTTACATAAGGGTATCTCTTTCTCTTCCATTAAGATACATGCCTCTGCTATTTCTGCTCATTATAATACAGACCCTCCCATCTTTTCCCACCAGCTCATGAGACAGTTTCTCAGAGGAGCTAAGAACTTAAGACCTCCTAGATCTCCTCCCATTCCTGCTTGGGATCTCAACTATGTTTTGGAAAAACTAACCTTGCCTCCTTTTGAGCTTGCTGCCTCTTCTGACATCAAGTTTTTGTCTTGGAAGACAGCTATCTTGTTAGCCCTAACCTCTGCCAGGAGAGTTTCAGAGTTACAAGCTCTTATGGCTGTGGAACCTTATAATGTTAAGTTGTCTATCTCGCCTTCATTCTTGCTGGATGGGTTCGGAGCCGACCGGCTCCCGACTCCACTCTTAAAAGCTCGAGAGTTGGTTCCACCTGCCCCATATATCCCACAATGCTAGGCGTGAGTTACCTCAGATCTCGCTTACCGCTACAGCTCGGGTGTTGGTTTCTACCGGTTCTTGGTAAGTGACTTACTTGTTAAAGTTAGTGTACTTTAAGCCCCTTTATTTTTTATTTTATTCTTATTTCCCTTAGTATAGAGGAATTCTTATCCTTTTTCTTAAAATTCGATTTTTTCCCCACAAGAACTTTAAGTTCTTCCCTCAGGCCTACAGGCCTTCTTCCTTCCTAGTGGGTGTGTGTGTGTTATTTTCTTAATTTAAAACCTAGCTAGTAGTTTTAGTTTTATTTTAAGCTAAACTAGACAGGGTGTAATCAGTGTGTTTGACTGTGTGTTTGATTGCACTTTGGGAATGTCAAAAGAAACAAAGTCAGGATTCAAGAGGTGATGCGTGCTGTCAGAAAATGTCTCTGACAGACGCCACACTTTTCTTCTACTGCCTGGGACCTTTGCACCTGCAGGACTCCTGTGCTGTTTGCCATGGCTTCAGCCCCAGGGTCCTGCATGAAGAAAAAATAAATTAATATTAAGAGGTTTGCTCAAGCCAGAGGATTCCCTTACTGTGTCTTCAGGGAAGCCCTCTAAGCATCTAGGTCTTCGCTCTAACAACTGAGCCGAGACCTCTGCCTACATCGGCTCGGCTGGAGCCGATGAGTCTCAGTCCACAGTTTCTGTGGTTCGGGCTGGAGCCGACATTAGAAATCGGCTCCCGCCTCCTCCGGGCCCGACACTAGGAAGAGGTCCAGGTCACCATCCCTTGGCTCCGTTCATTCGCTCCAGGATCTCCCCTGCTGTCTGAACGAGCCAGATCTCATAGAGATCCCTCCCTAGGTCATCGAGGCTGTCGGATCATGACCTTCTCAGAGGTAGTGAGTCGACTTCTTTAAGTCCGGCACTGCAGATGCTTCTTCAGCCCGACTCATCAGTGGCGCTCGATGCCCCCTGTCCATCAATATATTCCTCCTTGACTCTACTGAGCTCGGGCGGGTGATGGGTCGGAACCGAGACTGGATGTGGCCGCGGCCGGAGCCAATTGTCTTCGGCTCCGTGCCCGTTCCGTTTTTCTCTTGGAAGAATCCTCGGTGCTTCTAGCGCTGGAGGAGGGCTCCGACATCGACCCCAGCCATCACTGTCGGTGCCGGAGGTTCTCAGCCGGGACCTCTGGCTTTGCCTGACAGGGTGCATTCGAGGTCATGCGGAGTTTAGAGCCTGGCTCTACTCCATCGCCCAGGCCCTCTACAGTGCCTCAGGTCAAGTCACTCCTCACTCATCCCGGACCGCGCGAGAGAGCTCCTCAGGAACTCCCTGTGGGGACTTCATCCTCTTCCGAGGCCTCTCCTGAGTTGGCAGAAGAGCCCCCTCGGAAGAGGAAGTGTAAGAGGGAACACATAGACTCACCTGAGTCCATTACATCTGACACAGATTTAGATGACTCTGAGGGTTCCCCCCGTTCCCCTTCTGAAGATGTCTCCTTTGCAGACATTCTAGAGATCCTGAAACAGAGGGGGATGGCCTGCCCTCAACCCCCCCGGAGGATGAATCTGTTGTACCTTGAGGCATTTGGCTCTGCCCTTCCACCTCCTGGGTGTCCCCCTTGACCCCCTCATGCAGGTGGTTGCTAAAAAGGCATGGGGGCTCCTGATTCAGTGGACCCCACTCCCAGGAGACCCTCCAATTCATAACGCACCAGCAGACAAACAGTTCTTGACAAAAGGAGTTTCTGTGGATGCTATGGTGGTAGCTGCCACTAAGAAGGAGCTAGCTGATCCTTCAGTACCTGTCCATCCACCTAACAAGGAATCTAGGTCCATGGACAGATGCGGGGAAGCGGTTCTTCCAGCGACATTTAATTACCTGTGCCATTTCACTCGTCTTCAAAGGGACTTGGTTAAAGCGAGTGAAATGTTAAAGGACCCTAGCGCAGCGGGTTTTCAAGATAAGATGAACACTCAGCTGGCTACCCTTAACTCCATAACCAACTCCTCCATGCGCCCTTTCTTATGCTTCTGATGGCGAGTGAAATATTTGGGACAGGTGGTGTGACCTTGGTGGCATGCCTGATGCGCTATGCACGATGGTTGACCTTTTGGACTATGACTTTCACTAACTCCCCTTTGATGGATCATCTCTTTGGTCCTCAAGTGAAAGAAACCTTGACTAGGTGTGAGACTGATGGCAAGACTCTTTCTGCGTTGGAGTCCTTTTTCTCTACCTCTTTACCCCACCCCAAAGGTCAAGTTCTGCCGTTGGAGTCCGTTTTTCCTTCTAGGCCTTTACCCCCTCAGGGAAAATGTGGTTCATAAGCAATCCCAAGGGTCTTCACCTGGCCTTTAGGGGGGGTCCACAGAACCAGGGCAATCGGGAACCCTTCTCTGTTAAGCCCTTTCAGCATCCCTGAGGTGTTGCCCGACTGCCCCACCTTCGAGGTCCGGCTCGAGGGAAGATTGTCACTGTACCCAGAAGCCTGGCTATCCCTGACTCAAGACAAATGGGTACAGTCCGTCATTTCGAAGGCTATTCTATCCCCTTTCGTGATTCCAAACCAAAAAAATCCCTTCCAGATGTTCCACCCGCTCAAGGGATCTAGCGGTTTTGGAAATTTCAAAACTGCTTGCACTGCTTGCAAAGAGCAATTCAGCCAGTTCCAGCAGACCAGCAAGGATCCGGAATCTACTCGAGGTTCTTTTAGTTCCAAAGAAAACAGGGGACTGGAGACCAATTTTGGATCTCAGTATCTTGAACAGATCAGTCAAGAAAACAAGATTCTTCCCCTATTGGGAAGAAACTGGATGTGCTCTATAGACCTTCAGGATCGCATGCGACTATCACATAAAATGAACAGACGCTCCAGAAGATTCCTCCGCTTCAGGCTGGGAACCAGTCATTTTCAGTTCAGGGCCCTGCCCTTTGGTCTCACCACTGCCCCGGGTGTTTACAAATGCATGGCAGTGTAAGCTTCTCACCTGAGACGTCAAGGATTCCAGGTGTTTCCATATTTGGACGACTGGCTCCTCACAGCTCCCACCAAGCATCTCCTTCTGATGGCCAGAGATTACACTTTTCGCATTTGTCAAAAGTTAGGCATTTCAATAAATTGCAAAAGTCTGTTTTATGCCTTGTCATACTATTACTTTCATAGGCAAATCTAGACACAGTAGACATGTCTGACTAACACATCAGAGAATAACAGACATTCACAAACTGGTCTCACTCCTTTTCAACAACAACAGAATCAAAGCCAGGTTAGTTCTGAAGGTGTTGGGAATTATATGGGCGCCATACCTCTGCTTCCATTAGCCAGATTCCACATGATCCTTCAATGGATGCTCTTTACACAATGGTCATACCAGCAACTACCAATGTCCCACACCATTATGATCACGCAGGCGCAGAAATCATCTCATGTGGTGGATGTCTTCCCTCAGCTTTTGTTGGGAAGACCCTTTGTTGTTCCACCTCCGGTTGCTACTCTGACAGCTGATGCCTCTCCTGATCGGTGGGGGCAGGATCAGGGCAGGGGCGGTCCAGGGCACATGGCAACCAAACGAATGACACTTGCACATAAATGTTCTGGAGATGAGAGCAGTGCTTTTAGCGTTGCAAGCCCTTCAAGACTCTCTTCCCTTTGGGAACGACAGTATCCCAGACAGACAATATGTCTGTAGTGTGGTACATCAACAAACAAGGCGGAAACCAGGTCATACCCCTGTGAGGCGGAACCAGGTCATAATTCCTCGAAGCACTCAGATTGTGGCAATGGGCGATTTCTTCTCAGCGATTTCTGATAGCACACATCCGGAAGTCCAATCAAATTGCGGACAAGTTGAGCAGAGCTATTCTCATGCCTCACGAGTGGTCTCTGAAAGACTCTGTTGTGAGAGAAATTTCAAGTGGGGTCAGCCTTGCTGCGATCTTTTGCTACTCCCCAAAAGCAAGTGCAGAGAATTCTTCACTCTATTCCTTACCAGGCCAACCCAGCAGAGACGCTTCTAGTCCAAGTTTGGCCCGGGGGACTTCTGTATGCATTTCCGCCTTCCCACTAATCTCTCAAGTGATACAGAAAGCTATCGCTCAGAAGGCCTCATTGATCCTCATTGCTCCTTACTGGCCTCGACAGGTGTGGTTCCCCTTTCTACATCAATTTCTGTTGGACCTGGCATCTGGACCTAGTTCCAGATCTTTTGATCCATCAGTTTCCCTCCCTCTCTGAACCTCACTGCTTGGTTCGTCCAGTTCCAACCTTGGCCAGGCTTCCTCAATTATCTCGCTCTGTTCGAGATATTTTGATAGCTTCCATAAATCTTCCACTCGAAGATTTATTTGAAGTAAGTGGAAACGCTTCACATATTGGGCTCAAGGAAGGGACATAGATCCTTTCACTGCTTCCATCCAAATAGTCCTTGATTTTCTAGCTGAACTCTTCCATGCAGGTTCATCTCCCTCTACTCTTAAAGTTCAATTGGCAGCTATTTCTAACTTTCATGTTGGTATTTCTGAATCTGCCTTGATGTCCCACAAGCTTTGCAAAGCCTTTTTGAAAGGAGTTTTTCTTCTCAGACCTCCTATAAGAAATCCTCCTTCTCCTTGGGACCTAAATTTAGTTCTTGCTTTGATTCTTCCCCCTTTCGAACCTGCAGTCTCCTGTTCCTTAAAGTTGCTATCATGGAAAACTCTCTTTCTGGTAGCCATTACTTCAGCTAGAAGAGTTTCAGAGCTTCAAGCACTCAGCTGTCGACCTCCTTATCTATTGTTTCATAAGGACAGGGTATCCTTCTTTTGCCTAAGGTAGTCTCGACGTCAAATCTAAATCAAAGCATTGACCTCCCTGTCTTTTTTCCAGAATATTCTAATAGGTCTGAGCAAAAATTACACTGCCTGGATGTTCATCGTCAATTGAGGTACTATTTGGATAGAACAAAACAATTCAGGAAATCTGATCAGCTGTTTGTTTCCTATGCGGAAGGCAGAAAGGGGCTTTCAGTTTCAAAGGTATCGTTATCCAGATGGCTAACATCTTTGATTTCCCTTATATATGACATAAGACACCAAAAGCTGCCTAATAAACCTAAGGCCCATTCCACCAGAGCTTTGGCTACTTCTTTAGCCTTCCAAGACAGACTGCCTATTGACACCATTTGTGCAGCGGCTACTTGGGCTACTCCTCACACTTTCATTTCTCATTATAAGTTGGATTTAGCTTCTAGGCATAGAGCTAACTTTGGTTCCACTGTTCTCAGGAGTCTGTTCCGTTAGGCCACCCAGGACAAGGTGCTAGGGGTCCCATCCAGCAAGAATGAAGGCGAGATAGACAACTTAACATATAGAAGTTATATTCTTACCATAACGTTCCATGTTAGTTGTCTTCTTCTGCTTACTTATCCCACCCTCCTGCCCCTGGCCTGGACAGACCTAGAGGAGTTGTGATTGTGACCTCTCTTTCTACCACCTCTTTACTTTAGGTATATGCTCTGCTGTGCATATTTCCTGGTTCAGGATGTAGGTCACCCTTCTCTTCTCCCTTGTTTATAGAGGTGGACTTTGTTACTAGTTATTCTACTACTATTTTAGGCTGGGCCTAGCTTACAAACGAGATCTGAGGTAACTCACGCCTAGCATTGTGGGATATAAGGGGAGCCTCGAGCCGGTGGAACCAACTCTCGAGCTTTTAGAACCCATCCAGCAAGAAGAAGGCGAGAAGAAGACAACTAACATGGAACGTTATGGTAAGAACATAACTTCTATTTATTTTTCATCAAGACAGGGTATCTTTGAGGACAAATCCTACCTTCATGCCTAAGGTGGTTTCCAAAGTGGCTTTAAATCAAACTATCCACTTGCCAACCTTTTTCCCCCATTCCTCAAAATAAAGGGGAAAGGATCTTACATTCCTTGGATGTACACAGACAACTACGTTTTTTCCTGGACAGAACCAAGGACATCAGAAAATCAGAACAATTGTTTGTTTCTTATGCTTCAAGTTCCCAAGGTAAAGCCATTTCAAAACAGACCATTTCTAAATGGATTGCTCATGGAATCAGATTTTGTTATTCACACCATGGAAAGCACATCCCAGGGAGTATACGGACTCATTCCACCAGAGCTGCTGCCACTTCTGCGGCCTTCCTCAGGGGAGTTCCTACCAAAGACATTTTGGAAGCTGCAACTTGGAGTTCAGTGCATACTTTTTCTAAGCACTACAATCTACCTCTCTACTCTAAGTCTAGAGCAGGCTTTGCCGCTGCAGTCTTGCAGGGCCTTTTAGCCGCCCCTTCTTTATGACCACCTCCCTTTCTTTCAGCTTTGGGATTCTACCCTACAGTCATGACTGCAACAGTGAAACACGATGAACATAGTACAGTTGTGTATACCTACCATAAATGTAGATGTTCGAGTGCCTTCACTGTTGCAGTCTGGGTTTCCCCCCCTCCTGTCCCCTCTTATTTCTACTTTTGTGTAGTTCCTTATTTCACCATTCTTCTGAGGTGTATTTGCAAAGGTTATGGGACCTTTTTTATTTTGGGGACTCCTGACATCTGGGGCAAGAAAAACTGGGGAAGATGGTGTCGGCTGTCAGCTTTGTACTCCTGGCGCTCTGACGTCAGGGAGCATGGTTGAACAGCCGACGCCGGACCCAGACTTTGGGATTCTGGCCGACCGAGGACTGCCTGCCGGCAGGGGGAGAACCCTACAGTCATGACTGCAACAGTGAAGACACTCTAACATCTACATTTATGGTAGGTGTACACAACTGTACTTTCCTTCTTCCATGTCAGGTCGTCTGGGGCATAAAACATGCAGCCAACACCATTACATCAGTCTTTCTTTATGTGCGGTGCCCAAAGCAGAAGCATTTCACAAGTGCTGGTTGGTCGACTCCTGAAATTTTAATTTTCGAGTTTCAGAATCAGTCTCCAATTAAAGCTAAGTACCCCATTGGGGAAACTTTTTCTTGCTCCGTATTGATGTCAATAAAAGTTAATAATTGCATTACTTGTGGAAGGCAAATATATCTCAAAGATTTTCATTCGTACTGTATTCCTTGCCTGGGCCCTGACCACAGCGTACCTTGCTGTCGGTTATGTGCTTTATTTAATCAGCACACTATCCGTCGTCTGTATATTTTCGCCTCTAAATATTTCGGTTCTCCGTTTAATTATACGGAAATGTCATCTGTTAGCCATCCGACTACCGGGATTCTGAAAAAACGCAAAGATAGACAGACAGGCTGCCTAGGTCCAAAGCTGCCGACTGTGCTAAGCCAGTCATCAGTTGGCCAGTACTCGGGAGCTTTCGCAGCCCCTGATACCCATTACTTCTGATTCGCAGGCCGCTACTAACTCCCATTTGGAGTCCGGTATGCCGCAAGATGCTTCAACTGTGGAACTTACAGATGTCTCTACCTTGGATGGGTCCAGAGCCGCTGTGCAGGCACCGGCTTCTGAGGTTGTATTCAGGCCTACGGACTTGCATATTAAACCGATGCCTCCTTCTTCATTTAGGCCTAAATCTCGAACCATGCCTAAGAAACCGACACCCAGACCGCATGCTTAGGCCTCTATGCCTAAAAAGCAAGAATGGCTGAAGATGTTATAACTTTAATCAGGGGAAGCCAACCTCCCCCTTCTAAGAGACCTAGGACTGAAGTTATTTATGAATCTTCTGACCAGGATTCTGATTTTTCTGATTCTTCTGATGATCTGTATTTGCCTTTATCTACTTATGAGGATTCTGATGCAGAGGACTGTATTCCCTCTGCTTCCCCTCCAGAGGATTTTTCTTTTGGTGAAACCTTGCATACTCTAAGGGAGTATTTCCACTGGGAAAGCCAGGATTTTTCTGATTAAAAAAAGAGGCTTAGGGATTTCTTACTCCGGCCTCATCATAGGCCTTTATTTAGCTATACCTCCTGTACTAGACATTGTTGATGCCTTTTCGGAATCGTTTGGCCCCTGATTCTTTGCCTCCTGCTCCCAGAAAACCTGACTGATATTACAGGGTTCCTGATTCACACAAGTTTCTTTTTAAAAATCCTATTGCAGATCCAGAGACTATTTCACAGGGACCCAAGGGCATTAAGGCTTCTACTGCTAAAAATCCTACCCCCTTCTGATAGAGACTCCAGGGTGCTGGATAGACTGGGTAAGAAGGTTTACACTTCTACAACCTTGGCCATTAGGGCTTTAAACTGCCAGTTTCATATGTTAAAATATCAACAACATGTTATTGGGTTGCTTAAACAGAAAATTGTTGATTCCTGACTCTGCTGCAAATAAAGAATTACAGGATTTAATGCTTTCTGTTGAACAGGTTGGTAGTCATACTTTGCAATGTGGATTTGATTAATTAGAGGCCTCTTGCAGGGCTGCTGTTACTGGGTCTGTGCTCAGAAGGCATGTTTGGCTTAAGGAGCAATCTTTGCCTGATCATGTTAAAGCTAAACTGTTGGATGCTCCCTTAAATCAGGAAAGCCTGTTTGGCAACAAAGCTGAGGAAGTTCTTAAAAAGATGGAAGATGAAGCTAAATCTATGCAAACTGTTAAAGAATTTTTACAAGTTTAGCCTCCTAGATTTAGTAGGCATTGGCCCTCTAAGAATTGGTCCTTTCCCAGCCCCTTTCAGGTCTTCTCAAGCCAAACCCAGACACAGCAGAAACCCCAGATTTTAGTCACGGGAGGGAGACGAGACTAAGCAGTGGGGGATTTCTGCACCCAAATCTGGGAGTAATAAGACTCCCCCCTGCGGAAAACTGTCTCAATGACTTGCTTTTAAAACTTCTAAGCACTTCCCAACTGAATGCTCCTTTAGGTGGAAAGATTGGTCTGCAGGCCAAAAACTGGGAACTCATTACCCAGGACAAATGGGTTTTAAATAGTCTCCCAAGGATACAGATTTCACTTCCACACGTTACCAACACCAAGCGGGTGGCCAGGTCTACCCCCAAATCATTGGACAGAGGCACAAAATCAAGTTCTCTCTCAAGCATGTGGGCTATTCAGTTGGTACCAGAAGAGGAAAAGGGACAAGGTTTCTATTCGAGACATTTCCTGGTACCCAGAAAAAGGCAATACATGGCGTCCTATCCTGGACCTTTCTACTCTAAACACCTTTCTGGTGATTCCAAAATTCAAAATGTTGACTCTTCACCAGCTGCTTCCTATGCTAGGCAAAGATGCATGGTTGGCAACACTAGACTTAAAAGAAGCATACCTGCACATCCCTATCAGGGAGTCTTGCAGAAGATACCTACACTTCAAAGCAGGCTACATGAACTGTCAGTTCTCTGCACTGCCCTTTGGCTTATCTACTGCGCCCAGGGTATTCACAAAGGGCCTAGCTCCAATCATTGCATTTTGCAGGCAAAGAAATATTCCAGTATACTCATACCTGGACGATTGTCTAATTCAGGCAGAAAGCCAGGACATTCTTTTTGAATCATCTGGCCTTTGTTCAAATGGTGCTGACTTGTCTGGGGTACACCATAAACGAAAAGAAATCACACCTGGTACCCTGTCAAATTATATTCCTGGGAGCAAGCTTGAATACAACTTCCCAGATGGCTTTTCTCACGCCAGAGAAACTGATTCATTTGACAACCTACTTCAAACAAGTGGCCACAAAAACCCAGCTATCTGCAAGGCAAATCATGCAAGCCTTGGGGTTCATGGCCTCCTGCATTCTTCTAATTCCATATCCAAGGCTGCATATGAGGAAACTACGATGGTATCTCAAAAGCCTATGGTGTCAACTTTTACAGGATCTAGAAGCAATGATTCTTATCATACCTTGCCTACACCTAGAGTTCCTTTGGTGGGCAGAGGCCTGCCACCAAAACAGGGGACTACCATTCACACTACCCCCTGCCACCTAAACCTTAGACTCATCAGGCTATGCATGGGAGGGGGGGCTCACCTGGCAGGGAAGTGCATTCAGGGCGAATGGAACCCAAGTCAAATGCACCTGCACATAAATCAAAAGGAAATGTTAGATGTACAGAATGCTCTGACAGCCTTCAAGGACCACATTCTTTCAGGACAACTAATGGTAAAGACTGACAACACCACTGTCATGTGGTACATAAGCAAGCAGGGGGGGGGGTACACATTCTTACCCCCCTCTGCAGACTAGCCATGGCATTGTGGAACACAGCCTTGAGCTACCAAGTGAATCTACAAACTCAATTCCTGCCAGGAAAACTAAATACACTGGCAGACTAAGCAGAAGCCTCATGGACCCACACGAGTGGAAACTGAAACAGAGGATTTTCAACATGTTGACAGGCGAATGGGGGATCCCAGATATAGACCTGTTTGCCTTCCTCAGAATCAATTGGACAAATTTTACACAAGGATTCCCCACAAGCTAGCTTGGAAAGTGGATGCTCTATATCCTTCAACTGGAAAAACCTATCAGTTTATGCCTTTCCTCCTCTGCCTCTGCTCTCCAAGGTACTACTAAAGATCAAACAGGACAAGCCACGGACTATTTTAATTGCACCAGATTGGCCACGCCAACTCTTGTAACCCCCCCTTTGGCAGTGTCACACTTGGCCCCATGGCACCTGCCTCAGACTCCTTTCCTGTTGTCTCAGCAGGAGAACCAGATTCTGCACCCTCAGCTGCAAACCCTGAACCTAGCAGCCTGGCTAATTACCTAATCTCTCCTTTACCATCCCTCAGTAAATCAGTGATGGATATCATTTTAGAGGCAAGGAGGCCTAGTACTAGAAAATCTTATGCTGCAAAATGGAGAAGATTCTGTGCTTGGAGCCACTCTCAAGGAATTAACACAGCAGTGCTCAGTTTACCTCAGATTCTACAATACTTGACGACTGAGATGCTTCATAAGGGCTTGTCCTTTTCCTCCATCAAAATTCATGCCTCAGCCATTTCAGCTCATTACAGCACAGAGCCTCCCCTCTTCTCACCCACTGCTCAAGCAGTTCCTCAGAGGGGCCAGAAATTTAAGGCCACCCAGGAGAGGTCCAACTCCAGCCTGGGACCTTAACTTTGTCTTGGCGAAACTCACTCTTCCTCCTTTCGAGCCAGCTGCTACTGCAGATTTAAAATTCCTTTCCTGGAAAACAGCTTTCCTTTTAGCAATCAATTGTTCAAGAAGGGTATCTGAATTACAGGCCCTTATAGCAGTGGAGCCTTGCATCATCTTCCATGCGGACAGGGTGTCCCTCAGAACCAATCCCTCCATGCCCAAGGTGGTATCCAGTGTGGCTTTTAATCAGTCCATTCATTTGCCTACCTTCTTTCCTAACCCACAGAAAAAAGGGGAACGATGCTGCACTCCTTAGATGTGCACAGACAACTTAGATTTTACTTGGACAGGACTAAACCTCAAAGGAAATCTGAACTGCTGGTGTCATTTGCTGCAGGGACAGAGGGGAAAGCTATTTCAAAGCAAAACATTTCAGAATGGATAGTTCACTGCATTCATTTTTGCTATAAGCACTATGGAAAAACCTATCCCACAGGGTATCAGACCCCATTCAACCAGGGCTGCATCTACTTCCACAGCCTTTCTCAGGGGCGTTCCTACCAGGGACATCCTAGAAGCTGCTAACTGGAGTTCTGTACATACTTTCACCAAGCATTATCATTTGCAAATTTCCTCTAAATCCAGAGCTGGCTTTGCCACTGCAGTCTTGCAGGGTCTTATAGCTAATCCTAATTATATTTAAATTCCTCCTTCCAACCTTAGCTTTGGGAATCTACCCAAATGTAATGACTGCAACAGTGAACCACAAAGAACATAGTACAGTTGTGTACACTTACAAAAATGTAGATGTTCGAGTGTATTCACTGTTGCAGTCCTGGTTACCCTCCCTCCAGCCCCCTTTCTTCTTTTGGCTATACCTCTACTCTCCCTTACTATGCTCAAAAAAGCTTTTTGGTGTATTTGCTTTTTTGTTGGAGGTATATCCTTGTAATTATAGATTTAATTGCTTCACATTAGGGGAGCACCTGACATCTGGGGCAAGAAAAACTGATGTAATGGCGTCGGCTGCATGTTTTATACCCCTGACTTCCTGACGTCATGGAAGAAGGGACAGCATCCGATGCAGGACCCAAGACTTTGTTAATCAGGCCGACTGAGGGCTACTGCAAGCAGATAACCCAAATGTAATGACTGCAACAGTGAATACACTCTCATCTACATTTATGGTAAGCGTTTACAACTGTACTTTCCTTCTAGAGTTTCGTTTTTTTTCCTAGAGCCATCTAAATCTCCAGTTATGTTGACTCACTCTTCAGGAATCTCACCGAAGGAGACTTTGAGGGAATTGTGAAGAAGATTCTCTGAGTGCAGGGTGTGTCAGGGGCTCCTTTTGCTGCTACCTCTTTCAGGTGAGGAATTCCGTGCATCATGTACTCCTCTACTTCCTCCTCTGACTTCCTTTGAAGGATCTGAGCCATTGGATCCAACCTGCCAGGTGTTTCTGATCAGAGTATCTGTTTCCTCGGATCCAGTGTTTGCTCTGAGTTGTTCAGCCCATTCTGAGCCAAGGACCTCTCAAAGCCAAAGTGGCCTTGTCAGCTATGAGGTGACTGATTCAGCCCCAAGATTTTTGGAGCCATCTTTATGCCTTAGTACCTCTGCTGAGACCAGCTTGGCTCTGGCTTTGATCCCTGGGAGATTGTCCTCTGAGCAGGAGAGGTCTGTGACTGACTGGCATATGCCCTTTTGGATCCTTTCCTGGGACAATCAGCCTTTGAGGCTCTGGAGCGAGCCATGTTTACCTTTGCAGCTCACACTGCCTATACCCTTGAATCAGCAACCTTCACATCTGACTACTCTTCGCATGGCTTCTCATTTGGATGTCCTTCAGGGACAGCGGGTACTAAAACCTCAGATTTCCCACCAGGGTTCCCCCACCTGGTAATACCTCCCCATAACATCCCACACATGGAGGCCTCTAAGAAGAGGACTTGTAAAAAGAAACACCTGGACTCCACTGTGGAATCCATCACAGAAGACCTGGACTTTGAGGATAAAGGATTCCCAAGGTCTCCTTTGGAGACATCCTAGAAATCCTAAAACAGAGGTGGCTGGAAGTCCAGCAGTCCTTCACCTGAGGAGTCTTTGCATCTGGTGGTGTTTAGTGCCTGTCCATCTAACTCCTTGGTGACCCCACCCGCTGATGAGCTTATTAACTTGATCTCTTGGCGGGCATGGAATACTCCAGACTCCATCTAACCTATTCCCTGGAGACCAGTCGCATTTATTATGGCCCCAGAGGACACTGTTCTGGGCAAAAGGTGTACTGGTGGATGCCATGGTTTTGGCATCCACCACTAAGAAAGAACTTGCAGAGGTAAGTTCTGTCCATTCTAACAAGGAGTCCAGGGCAATCTATACGTTTGGGAAGCGTTTGTCAGTGACCTTCGCTGTCAGGTCCCTGAATTGCCTTTCATATTGAGATTGCAAAGGGGTTTGATCAATGGGCTATCCAATACCCTTTCAGGAGCACAGTGTCTGAAGTACATGACTCCGTTAATTCTCAGCTGTTCACCTTGCAGTCCAACTCCTCCATGAAGCTCATTTCTCATGTAGCTGAAGGAACGAGTAGAGCAGCGTGGGTTCAGACATATCCATAAGGAAATATGCCTGAAAACGCTTGTGACTTTGTGAACCCTTTCAAGTCTTTTAGTCAGTGCTCCTTTTGACAGCTCTTCCGTCTTCATCCCTATTGTAAGAGACCTTGTCCAGGTGAGAGAAGGATGGGAAGACCCAATTTGCCATGGGCTTATGCTTTTACACTCCTCAGAGACCTTATTCCAGTAATCAGAGAAGTGGAAAGATGTGGTTCAGGAAATCTTCAGGGTCTGTTCAGAACATGCATGGAAGTCCTCCTAGAGGCAGAGGAGGGAACTCCAACAGAAGAGACAGCCCTCGTGGCAAAGGAGGATCACAAAATCAATGGTCCAGAGATGCTTTATTTGGTAGACCCATCCAGCACTGCTGAAAGGAAGCCCGATTGTCCTGCTCTAGAGGCAATCTGTGGTTGACTGTCCCTGCACCAGAGAGCCTAGCTAGAAATAACATCCATGCACCAGAGAGCCTAGCTAGAAATAACATCCAATACATGGGTGCAGAGGAACGTTTCCAAAGGATACATTACCCCTTTTCCCTTCCACCTCCCCAAAACAGAGAAATCCCCAATGTTCCTCCTAGTCAGAGGGATCAGGCAGCCATCCAAATTCAAAGGCTGCTAGGAAAAAAGCATCCAACAGGTCCCCCAGACCAGAGAGAATCTAGAACTTACTCAGGGTTCTTTCTAGTACCAAAAAAAGACAAGGGGAATGGAGACCAATTTTGGATCTCAGCAAATTGAGCAAATCAGTTTGACACAGCATGTTTGGGATGGTCACAGTTCAAAAGACTTCAACAGAATATTCTGATGAAGTCTTTTTAGTGGTTTTGTTGCATGGTCACAGTTCAGTTCAGTCTTCCATTCTTGGAAAAGGACAATTGGATATGCGCTCTAGATCTTCAGGATGCATACCACCACATAAAGATGGACAGACTATCCAGAAGGTACTTGTGCTTCTAGCTGGGAGCCAGTCACTACCAGTTCAGAGCACTTGTCTCACCACAGCTCCCAGAGTTTTCACGAAATACATAGTGGTGGTAGCAGCTCATCTCAGACTGCAAGGTTTCCGGGTGTTTCCATATTTGGACTGGCTCATATCTGCCCCGACCAGGCATCTACTACTAAAAGCAAGAGGCAATGTGATCCAAACGTGTAATGATTTGGGAATAACTGTAAATTGAGAAATCATTATTAGAATCCACTCAATGGTAAGAATTCATAGGGTAATTCTAAAAACAAGCAAAAAGTTCCCTCTTGAAGGTGGGAGGGAACCTATTAGCAATACAAACGTTTCTGCACATCTGGTTCTTCAGGCTCTCTGATCTATGGCGGCAGCAGTAAAACTTGATCCAATGTCAATTTTCATTCAGTCTTTGACTGATGGGGTTCGTATCTGAGGAGTTGGATCCAACTTGGTTGCTGTAAAAGCTCGTGGCAACTTGCAACTCTTGTTTCTCCCTTACCCACAATGCACCACCCCATTACCTCAGATCTCGTTTGCCACTGTTAGGAGAAACAAGTGGTGATTTCTCAAGTTTTGTGATAGATAAGTACTTGTTTTCTGTGTGTTTAAACTGATATTTTTTCCTTAATCTTTTTCCTGTTCTTGCACTAGTGTACCTTGATACTATTAACATCTCTCTCCTTCCTCTTTATTCCTTCACCCTTCTACATTCATCGTAGTTCTCTACTACCTTTGTAGGTAGCCCTCTCTCCCCACTGGGAAAAAAAAAAAAAAAGCTTTTTTGTCTTTCTTTAAATCTTGTGGTTGTGCTGAAGATGTTAGTGATAACAGTTTTTTTTCTTTCCAGTAGACAGTGGTCAAAAAAGAAAAAGGCCCTGCAGGCTTCAAATTGTGTGAAGTGTAGTCAGAAGATCCCCCTCTTACTTTCACACTGTTTATTGCCTTGGCCCCCTCCATCTCCAAGAAAGTTGCACAATACATGTGTTCAACCCCCCAAATGTTAATGGAACACAAAAACAAGTTGATTGTAAAGGGGCTTTTGCCTTCCCCCTGTGGTGATGCCATAACTGGCGAAACCTCTAAAAAGTTGCTAAACTCCTCTCAAGCTCCTCTTTGGTTTCTTCAAAGACCTCGGCAAAAACTTTGAAAAAGAGCTTCATTGGATCCTCCAGTTTCCTCAGAGCCATCTAAAAAGAAGAAAACTAGGCGCTCTGATCAGAGAAGGACAGTTTGTCTTCAGATAGAACTGTTTCTTCAGATCTGAAGTCTCTGAAAAAGTAAGGATTCTTCGGATCAGTCAAGACTACAGGGTGTACTAAGGACAAGGTACTCCACGTCTGTGGACCCGGTCCTATCAAGAGTGCTTTTTCCCTTCCTTTATAGACCAGATTCTCCTTTCAAGCAATCCCCTCACTCTTCTAAAAGCCTCACTGTAGAAGATGTAGAAAGGGTAGTGAAGACAGGTCCTCTTGGTGCAGAGCCACCCAGTTGTTGCTTTGGCTCCTACCTCTTTGGGTCAGGAAGCCCGTACATCAAAGATACCAACTCTAACCCTTCTTTCTTGGACTCCCTCTGTGATTTTAGAGCACTTGGATCAGAGTTGTCCAGGTCTGTCTTCGGGTCTGAAGATTGTTGTATCCTTGATCCAAAGCTTGCTGTGCGCTCCTCCATGCTATTGGATCTGGAGAGCTGTCTGAGCAGATTCTGCCTTGTCAGATCCAAGGTGTTTCAGCAACCTCTACACCTTGGAGCTTCGGCAAGAGTTGGTGTGACTTTTCTCGGAGCAGGGAAGGACCAAATGATCAGAAATCCCTCCTTTCAGACCTGGGTTCCTATCCCGCGCTGGGACTTTGGAGAGAGCCCTGTCAGCTACCATGACCCAGATGGATTCTATCCCCTCAGGTCCTGCATCTACAATCACCCCCATCTCTGCTTCAAAAGTCTCTGCTAACCCTGCCACAGGGACAAGCTGGTACCAAAACCCCAGGACACCCAATTGGGGATTTCCACCTCTCCTGATACCTTCCCAGATTATCCCACTGAGGATGCCCCTCAAAAGAGGACATGCAAGCAGAAGTATCTGGATTCTCCTGAAATCTGTCATGAGACAGATTTTGAGGAGGATGAAGGGTCCCCATGGTCACTTCCTGTGGACATTTCATTTGGAGACATCCTCAAAATCCTAAAATAGGTGGCTGGAAGCTAGCAACCCTTTGGAGGAATCTGTGCTCCTGGAGGCATTTGGCCCATCTACTTCGTGTGAGTCTGTCTGTTGATGAGCTCCTCGAATTGGTCTTGCAAGAGGGCATGTTAGGAGCCTGACACCATTGAGTCCATTTCAGGGAAGCGTGATAAAATTATGACTAGCAGTTATGGACCAAGGGCCCCGCTGTTGCCACAATCATAACGGTGGCCACCAGAAAGGAACTAGCCAATGAAAGTTCCTCTGTTCATCCCCCTGATATGGAGTTGTGGCCAGTGGACAGTTTTGGGAAGCATGAATACACTTCATGGACCTTTGCTTTGAGGTCTCTGAACTGTGTGTTAACCAGGTTTGTCCGAATGAGCCAGAGGCCTATTTTCAGTGGAGACCCCTGGAGTGTAAAGCCCATACATTTTGAGATTTGAATCCAGATGAAATTGAGCTAACAATTGACTAAATTCAGTACAAGCAGTAATATATGTTTTGAGATTGGTACAAACAAAAATGAGTTAATTGAGTTTATACTTCAGTAAAGACAAAAACTGGAAAAAAACTGAAGGTACATATGGCAGAGAAAAGTAGTTGAGACAGAAAATCCAGCACAAGGTAGGTGTAACGATTGTTGGGAAAAAAAATCTGGCACATTTCACCTGACTTCAGAGGGATCTGATAAAAGAACTCCCAAATACCCTCACAGAAAGTGTCTGAGGTGGAGGATTCCATCACCTCACAGCTGGTGACCCTACAGTCTATATCAAACTCATCCATGAGGCTTATTTCCAATGTGGCAGAAGGAACCTCAAGAGCAGTGGGTTTTAGGAGTAGCCATTACAGGGACACACCTGAATGTGCTTGTGTGACTTTGCTGAGCCCTTTGCAACATACATCAATAATACTTTTGACAGCACCTCTCTCTGGCCCCATAGTGAAAGATGTGCTGTCCAGGTGCGAGAAGGATGGAAAGACTCTTTCTGCTATTAGTGTGCATTTTTCCACCCCCTCAAAGATCATTCTCGAGGAATCAAGGTGGTGGAAAGATGTGGTTCAAGAAGTCACAAGGATCTTTCCAGTACACACACAAGGGTCTTCCTCCAGAGGGGGACACTCAAATGGTAAACTGCTCCCTCGCAGCAGATGAGGCATGCAACATCAAGCCTCCAGAGAGCGATTCAAGGGCAAACCCTTCCAGTGCTCCTGAATGGAAGCCTGATTGTCCCCCTCTGAAAGCAATCGGGGGGGGGGGGCGCATTTGTCCCTGCAGCAGAGAGCCTGTCTAGAGATAAAAGATACTTTGGTGCAGAGGAAGAGGACAGTATCCAGAGGATATACAATTCCATTTTCCCTTCCTCTTCCAATTTCCAGGAAAATCCCTGTTCCACTCAGAGGGATCAAGTATCCATTCAAATACAAAAGCTTTAAACAAGAGAATTGTCCAAGAGGTCACCCCAGACCAGAAAGGATCCGGAACTTACTCTTTGGTGCCAAAGAAAACAGGGGACTGGAGACCAATTCTGGATCTCAGCAGCCTGAGCATATTTGTTTGAAAGCAAAGTTCCAGATGGTCATGGTTCAGTCCATTCTTCTGTTTTTGGAAAAGGATGACTGTGCTCATTAGATCTCCAGAATGTATACCATCATAAAAGTAAACAGGAGCTCCAGGAGATTCTTGCGCTTGCAGCTAGGAGCCAGTCATCAGTTCAGAGCACTGCCCTTTGGTCTCACCACAGCCCCCAAATGGGTTCACCAAATGTATGGCAGTGGTAGCAGCTCACTTGAGACTGAAAGGATTCTGTGTGTTTCCATACTTGGATGACTGGATGATTACTGCTCCGACCAGGCATCAACTCATTATGGCAAGAGAAGTCATCCACTAGGAAACTTTGTTAGTAAGTGGACAAGATTTGTATATTGGACATTGAAAAGCATGTAGACCCTTTCTCGGCCCCAGTCAGTCACGTGCTGGAATTCTTGATGCTGCTTTTCAACCATGGGGGGCCAGTTCAACAGTGAAAGTCCAATTGGCAGCAATTAATTTTCACATTAGTTTTGATGGTCATTCACTAGCGACTCAAGCTATGTAAAGCTTTCTTACACAGCACAATGTTTCTCAAATCTCCCTTTAAAGATCCCACACCACTGTGGTATCTGAATTTGGTACTGCAGTCCTTGATTCTTCCACCCTTCGTCTTCCTGTGATTGTGACCTTATATTTTTGTCATGGAAGGACCTTCTTAATTGCCATCACTTCTGACAGACGAATCTCAGAAATTCAGGCATTGTCGATGAAACCTCCCTCTCATTTTCCATAAGGATAGTCTCCTTACGGACCAATTCATCCTTTGCCCAAGGTAGTATCACACGTCAACATTAATCAGTGCAGCAATCTACCAGTCTTCCTGAATTATTCCAACAAAGGAAAATACTTGTTACATTTGCTAAATGTGTATAGGAAATTACATTTCTATCTACATAGAACAAAAGATATCAGAACTATTGCTCAAATGTTTGCATCCTTGATCTGAAATTGGGCTCACCTGTATCTAAAGCCACCCTAGCTAAATGGCTTACTGTGATTATTTCCATTATTTACAACAAATCAGTTATGACTTTGCCATGCAAAGTACTTGCTTATTCAACCAGAGCTGTAACTTACCTCAGTTTTCCACTCAAGAACTTCATGGATGACATTTGTTCAGCAGCAACTTGGGCTTCCCCTCGCACCTTTGTGTCTCAAGCTGGATCTGGTGTCCAGAGGTAGGGCATCTTTTGGCTCAGTGGTGCTCAGAAATATCCTTCCTTGACTCCACTCAGTGTTCTGCATAGCTGGGGACTCTGTTCCATCAGTCTGGGATGGAATGAAAATTGACATCAGATAGTTATGCACTTATAATGTTCCATCTGTGTTCATTTTCATTCCTCTTTGACTTCCCCACCCACCAACCCCCATCCTTTTTAGGTTTATTTTAGAAGAGCAAGCAGATACTAGATTTATGTCCTACAAAACATTACCAGCTCTGGATGTGGCATTGCCTAGTTCTCTGTCTGTTAAGAGTCCATCTTTCTTTTATAGCTTGCAAACAAGATCAGAGGTAATTGGGGATGATGCATTGTGGGTAAGGGAAACTCGAGAGTTCCAAGTTGCCACAAGCTTTTACTGCAGCCAAGTTGGATCTGAACGCCATCAAACAATGTTATGTTAACTACAAAACTTTTTTCCTACTTGCGAGGTTTCATATGAGAATTTTGCAGTATCTTGCTGCACAATGGTCAATTCTCTGCCAACCAGTGTCGACCCAGATAAGAACTGCCAGCATTTGCGAGAGAGACCTGTTGTGGTGGATTCAATCTGATCAAGTTCTACAAGGCTATATTCATTCATTCTCACACAGCCAATGGCCGCACTGACCACAAACACAACCCAGCTAGGGGGTGGGGGTGCATTTTCTGGGGAATACAGTCCAAGGCAGTTAGTCCCCCAAAGAGGCCAACTTGCATATCAATGTCCTAGAGATGAGAGCAGTGTTGCTAATGTAGGCTTTACAGAATGCTCTCTCCTTAAGGATGGCAGCACTTCAGACAGTATGCCAATAATCTGGTACATCAACAAACAAGGAGGAATCGGATCTTACCCCTTGTGTCAAGAAGCGCTGAGTGTGTGGCAGTGAGTGATCTCATCCAGCCGCTTTCTCATGGCAACATACACTCTGGGAGAAGTCCAATGTGATAGCAGAGAAATTGAGCATGTGCATTCTGATGCCTCACAAGTGGTCCCCAATCACAGTTGCAGAAAGGATATTCTGCAAATGGGGGCCAGTCTTGCTGCCATCTTTTCGCCTCTCACTTAAATGCTATTTTTCCCTGTGAGGGGAATCCCCAAGGGATGCACTTCATGATTGGCACCCTCGATCTCTGTATGCCTTTCCTCTGATACCATTAATACCCAAATTTCTAAAGAAAGTGAGCACGTTGAAGAGCAACGTAATCTTCATTGCACCATACTGGCTTCAACAAATTTGTTTCCCCTTCCTTTGGCCTTATTTACTGACAACCATGGATTTTGGATCCAACTCTAGACCTCTTGTCTCACACGACAGGCACGATTCACCCAGCCATTTCAAACCTAAAGCTGTTTGGCTTCTGCAATTCCATTAATAGCCAGACAACCTATGCTCTCCTCCAGTCTGTCATATTCTCTTGTCTTAGCCATCAACACTTACCATATACTCTAGTAAATGGAAGAGGTTTGTTTTCTGGGCATAGCAAAATGACCTAGACTCATTTTCATCTCCAATTCATAGGATCCTAGAGTTCTTAGCCCAGTTTAATGAAGGAGCGGCTTATACAATAAAGGTGCAACTAGCGACAACTTCCAGTCTTTACATTGTGTGAAGCAGCTGAAGATCCTTGATGATCAAACTCGCTTTTCTAAGGGGAGCTCTCACTTAAAACCCCCTTATAAAGACCCTATTCCTCCTTGGGAACAGACTTTGGAGCTTTAAGAAATTATGCAATCCCCCTTTGAACCTGCAGCTACATGTGATCTGAAGTTCCTTTCTTGGAAAACTGCATTTTTGGTAGCAATAACATTTACAAAAAATGTCAGATTCAGGCATTATCTCAACCACCATATTTGATCTTAGACTGGGTTTTATTATGTGCTAATCCATCCTTTTTCCGTTAAGTAGTGTAAAATATCAACCAATCCATTAATCTACCAGTGTTCTTTCCAAGATATTCAAATAAAGGTGAATACCTGCTACATTTGATCATAGCCAATTACATTTTTATTTACGTAAAACAAAGTGTAAGAAAATCTGACCAACTTGATCTCCTTTTTGGATGCAAAACATGGAAATTCAGTGTCCAAAGTAACATGTAGATTGATCACAGATTATAACTTTTACATTTACAAGAAACTAGGTCTGAAATTCTCTAAACCTTTGCAAGCCCATTCAGCCAGAGCCATGGCAACTTACAGTATTTCAGTCAAGCGACTGTGGATGTATATGCAGCGGGTCTGTAGTATATAAACGAAGCATTAAAATGTTGACTCACCTTTGATTGACCCCTATCTCTTGAAGCTGCACAGCATCAAACAGCCAAATCATCGATCTCTTTCCAAGGGAAAGAAATCTGTTAGCCATTCTTTTAAATCTGCCCTTTTCCCGACTAGTGCGATCTTGGAGTTAGTATATTTAGTTGGGGGAGTATAGCCCCCCACTTTAATGTTTGTAATGTGGTGTGTGTGTTTGTGCTACTGAAATTGGTGATTTGAGGGTTCGATCTGCATTTTCAAGAAATAGGGGTCAATCAAAGGTGAGTCGACATTTTAATGCTTTATTTATATAATAAACCCTATCCTATGCAGCTGCTACTTGGGCTACCCCTCATACTTATTACTCATTACAAATTAGACTTGGTCTTCAGGGGAAACAGCTTCCGTTGGTTCAGTGGTATTGAACATACTTCCACAAGTCCACCCAGGGTATAAGGTAGCTGGGGGGACACAGGCTTGAGGATAGAATGAAAATTGAAAACATCAGATAAAGTTGTGCACTCACCATAACGTTCCATCTGTTGTCAGTTTTCATTCTTAACCCACCCTCCATCTCCCAACCTTACTACTCCTGTTAAGAGCTAGTGGTCCTAAATTATTTCCCTGTGTTGAGCTCCAGAATATCTCATTTTTCTTACTATACTTAATTGTACATATATGTACATATCTGTATGTATATATATATTCATATATCTAGTAGTAAACAAGATCTGAGGTAACGTAGGGTGTATTATGGGTAAGGGAAGAACTTGAGACCTTCTTGGTTACCAAGAGCTATTGCAATGGCAGAGTCAGATTAGAAGATAGGATCCGTACCCACAGGTTTGAGGAAGAATGAAAGTGGATGACAACAGATGGAACAGTATGGTGAGTAGATAATCATTTTATTTGTAGTTTACTTTCATTTGATCTTCAGACTGGGTACCGGATCCATATCGGATCCAAGTCGGCAACTTCAAAGCATCTGCTCCAAGCTCCTTCCCTTACCCATAATACACCACCACCTTCCAACCCTCATCTCATTTGCTGCAGCTATCCAGCACATCGTGATTCTTGAGCTCCACGTTAAGTAGGTTTTTTCTGTGATTAGTATTGTGTGTGCTTGATAGTATAGGTTTCCTCTCTTCCTCCCCTTCACTGGTGCATCGAGTTTAGGGTTTGTTTTAGTTTTTAGGTAGTTT
Organism: Protopterus annectens; assembly: GCF_019279795.1. Lineage (NCBI taxonomy): Eukaryota > Metazoa > Chordata > Ceratodontiformes > Protopteridae > Protopterus > Protopterus annectens. The sequence goes on along the minus strand of NC_056725.1, from coordinate 224,712,689 downwards.
GTAGTAGTTTCTTCCCCTCTCCCCCCAGCATTCTGTTTGCTTGTCTTGAGTGTGCGGAGAGTGGAGTGTTTCGTAATGTTTGTCCTTGTTTAGTGAGATGTCTGATCTCCCTAAACAAGTTTTCAAGAGATGCACTGAGTGTGGCCACAAATTGTCACCTGCTAATGGCCACACACTATGCGTGCTTTGTTTGGGTGCAGCCCATTTAGCCGTTGATTGCTCTATTTGCATGGGTTGTAACCTGCACCCTGTTAAGAATCGGCAGGCCAAATTAGTTATGAAGGGGCCTGCTCCCTTCTACAGAGAGTGCCTCCTCTTCTACTTCGGTCACAGCTGTTGCTGTGACCACCTCTCCTTCTCCTGTCCTTGCTTCTCCTTCCCAGGCTGGGACTCAACCTCCCGCCTATAAGCCTGTGGAAGTGAAGAGTAGAAAAGGCAGAGAGAAGAGAGAGAACAGACCAGAGAAGAAAAGAGAAAAAGGTCCCCCCCCCGACCTTTCAGCTCTGACCGGACCTCCTACCAAAAATCATCTTAGGTACCATGACTCCCCTCTGCTCCGATCTCCTAGATTTTCTCTAGAGCCAGATGAGCCCCGACCTCAATCTAGAGTCTTGGTTACTTGACCCGCTAGGTCGGAGTCTGTGGCTTCGTCACGGTCCACCTGCAACCGTTCTGAAGTAGACATGGATAAAATAATGTTATTTCGGCTTCTCCCAGTTAGGGATCACCACAGCGGAACTCCTGGCCGCTAATGATTGGTAGTAAATTTTTATGGTGCCGAGGTGCAAGCTCGATGCCCAGCCTTCAACAAAGGCACACCCATTCTACACATGTCTGTCGAACGCCATTCGACTGCGGGGAGGACATGCAGAATCCACACAAGGCACTCCAGCCGAGAATCGAACAGGAGAACCTCTTGCTGTGAGGTAACAATGCTACTGCTGCACCACCACGGCTAGACATAGATAAAATGATAGAGGTTTATTCGCACACAAATTCAGATGGGAGTTGCCAGCCCTCTCTCACTCTGGAGGGGGGGAGCTTGTTTCCTTTCTTTACACGTATATCTCCTTCTCCAATCTGACCTCCGGTTTCAGAGTACATGGATCCAAGAATGCCCCTAGTCAAGGGGTTGGCGCAGATTGTACCAGTCTCCTTGATGCCGGCAGCTGCCTGGAGCATGTCTGGTCAGAGTGGCTCTGTGGGTCTGTTTCCATTGGCTCCAACTTTGTCGGGTCATGGCCTGCCATCTACTTTTGGCCCAGCTCCAATTCTTGCATTGGATCTGGGGAGAGCGGTTCCTTTATTGGTGTTCCAGGAAGCTCGCTCTCCCTCAGTGTTCATTGTGGAAAGAGTTCTCTCCAATGCATCGAGGCCCCTGACTATATTTTTGGACTCTGCCCCAACTCCTCCTGCTTTGTGTGAATCCCATCATTTTACCACAGGGACAGCCCATGCTCGAGACCCAGGCAGTTCCCCCTGAGGTAAAAGTGGTTTGCGAGTTCCTCCAGAAAGCCCCACTGGAGATGTTCTGAACAAGAGGAGGCACTTGGACTCCTTCGAGTCCCTCACTGAAGATACAGATTTGGATGATTGGGAAGGTTCCCCAGGATGTCTCCTGCGGAGACATCATGGAAATCTTGCACCAGCGGGAAGGTTGGTCCACCCCCAAATTTTCCTCTGACAAATCTGTGTTCCTGGAGGCTTTTGGCATGGGACAGTCTACTTCCTGGATGTCCCCTCCTGCGGATCTGTTAGTGGACTTGGTCACCTAACGGGCTTGGAAGGAGCTGGACACTGTGGAACCAATCCCTAAATGCCCGGACATAATATTGATCCCCCCAACAGACCGGCTTCGAATGAAGGGTCCGCTGTAGATGCTATGGTGGTAGGAGCCACCACCAAAAAGGAACTAGCCCAGGAGAGTTCATCTGTCCATCCTCCTGATCGTGAGTCTAGGATGATGGGCCGCCTAGGGAAGCGGGTTTATGCGTCAGCGATCTTTTCTGTCAGAGCGCTGAACTATTTGGCCCACGTTACTAGACTACAGAGTGACCTTGTTAAGGAACTGGCTGAGTCTCCCCCCAAAGTCCATGTCGCAGGAGGACAGGGCTACATTCTCTGTGAGGATGGCTACCTTGACAGCAGTTTCACATATCTGTGACTCCTCTCACACGCGATTGAAGGAGCGGCTAGGGCAGCTGGGTCTGGCATGTCCATGAGGCATAATACCTAGCTCGGATTGTCAGTTCACGGAACCCTTCAAGGCATCTTTTGGGAATGCCCTGTATGACTGCTCTTCCCTCTTTGGTAAGACCGTCTGAGACACATTGGTCCAGAGTGAGAAAGATGGGAAGACACTGCCATCGGAATCTGCTTCTCGAACCCTCAAAGATCCTTTTCCTGGAATAGAGTGCAAAGATGTGATTCCGGAAGTCAGTATTCCTGGGACACTCAGAACTCTTCCCCTAGAGGCAGGGGGGGACAGGATAGATGCTGGCCCAGAGGCAGAGGAGGTCTGAGGAATTTTGGGTCTTGAACCATTCTCTGACAGACCCGTGCAGCAACCCTGAGGGGTTGCCCGACTGCTCTGGAAGCAGTTAGGGGTCGCCTGTCATTGCATCTGGTGGCATGGGAGTCTGTCATCAGACCATTGGGTGCTTCAGATAATTTCCAGAGGCTATTCAATCCAGTTTGTGCTTCCTCCTACACCTTAAAAACACCTCCCAGATGTACCACCCATGCAAAGGGAGGCAGCAGCGCTAGATGTTTCCAAGCTGCTAAAGAAACAAGCCATCAAACCCGTCCCCCCAAATCGGACCAGATCGGGCATCAACTCCAGGATGTTCATGTTACCCTGCTGCAGTCATCACACTTGGGTTATCCTGCCGTTCGGCGGTCCCGCAGTTGGCCTGAGTTCCAAAGTCTTGGTCCGGCATCAGTTGCTGTCGCTTCTTCCCTGACGTCAGTGCACCAGGGGTGTATAAGAGGCATCCGACACCATTTTCTTCAGTCTTTCTTGCCGCGCGGTGCCCGAAGCAGAAGCAGTTCGCAAGTGCCGGTCAGCCAACACCTGAGATTTTCGATTCGAATTTCAGTCCGAAGTCTTCAATAAAGCTAAGTACCCCGTTGGGGACCCTTTTCTTGCCTCAATCCGATGTCAGAAAAAGTTGACAATTGCATTTCTTGTGGGAAACAAATACCTCATAAGGACTTCCATTCCTATTGTATTGCTTGCCTAGGCCCAGACCACGACGTCAGAGGTTGTCTGTTTTGTGCTAGGTTTAATAAACGAACTATCAAACGCCGTTTTGACTTCGCACGACATTACTTTGGTAGGAAATTTAATTATATCATGCCGTCGGAGCAGCCGACGACCGGCATGCATAAAAAAATGCAAGGATAAGGACAGGCAGCCTAGGAACAAGCCAGACTCAGAGGCCTCTGCTGGCCTGTCGCCGGTTCTTCGGTTTTCAGTGAGGCACCTACGCAGCCCCTGACGACCGCAGAATTGGAACCCCAGACAGCTGTGGATTCTCAAGCGGAGTGTACTAGGCCAACACAGCCATCTTTATTAGGCCCTTCCGACACTGGAGCAGGAGATGACCCCGGTGCAGTGGAAACATCTTCGGTTGCAGAAGGTGTCTTCAGACCGACTACACTCACCATTAAATCTTATACTAAGCTTAAAACTCCTTTAAAACCAAAAAAGACTACATCAGTCTACAGTTCATGGCCCCATGCCTAAGAAACAGATGCCTAAGATGGCTGAAGATTTGATTACCCTAATCAGGGGTTCCCATCCCCCTCCAGATAAAAGACCAAGACAAGAGGAGGATTATGCTTCCTCTGACCAGGTTTCACTTTCCTCAGATTTTTCTGAGGAACAGGATTACACTTTTCCCCCTTATGAAGACACTGATGCTGAAGGCTCTATTCCCTCAGCATCTCCCCCTGAAGACTACTCCTTTGGGGAAACTTTAAATACCATGAGGGAACATTTCCACTGGGAAGGCCAGGACTACTCTGATTCTAAGAAAAGGCTCCAAGAGTTCCTTTTACTACCCCAGCACAGACCACTTGCTATCCCTCCAGTTTTAGATATTGTGGATGATGTTTACTTGGAGTCTAGTCTAAATCCAGACTCTCTACCTCCTGCTCCAGCCAAACCAGACAGATACTACAGAGTACCTGACTCACAAATTCCTTTATAAAAGCCCTGTGGCTGACCCAGAAACAATTTCCCAGGGTCCCAAGAGGGCTAAAGCTTCTATGGCTAAAAATCCTGTGCCCTCTGAAAGGGATTCCAGAGCCCTAGATAGATGGGGAAAGAAAATATACACCTCAGCAACTCTGGCTATATGAGAGCATTAAATTGTCAGTTTCACATGCTGAAATATCAGAAATTCCTAATGTCTCAATTAAAACAAAAAATGAGCACACATACTGAACAGTCTGAATTCAAGGAAATGCAGGATCTGTTGCATGCAGCTGAACAGGTGGGAAAACATACTTTACAATGTGGATTTAATTCATTGGAAGCTTCCTGTAGAGCAGCTGTTACTGGGTCTGTCATACGTAGACATGCTTGGTTAAAAGAACAAACCCTACCTGATCATGTTAAAGCAAAATTATTGGATGCACCTTTACAGCAGGATGTATTATTTGGTGTCAAAGCAGAAGAGGTTTTAAAGAAAATGGAGGATAAGGCAAAGTCTATGCAGACGGTCAAGGATTTTTTTACAGGTACAACCCCCTCGTTTCAGCAGAAATTGGCCAACAAAAAACTGGTCCTTTCCAGCTTCTGACAGATCACAGAGGGGCAAATACAGATGCCCAAGGGGCAGAGGTCAGTCACAAGGCGCTTACAAACCTCGCCAATGGGGTACTGCTACCCAGAAAGGAGGAGAAGACAGGCCCCAAGCTAGCAGAAGACGAACACAATGACTCAATCCTCAAACTACCAAGCAAATCTCTCCTGGCAACTCCCTTGGGAGGAAAATTAGCATTTTTTGCAGACAACTGGCACATCATCACAAAAGACAAATGGGTCCTAAACATAGTCTCACAGGGATACAGATTCCACTTTCATACCTTGCCAAGGATAAAAGGAATGCCAAACCTGCCACCAAATCAATGGGCAGAGACACAAAAACAAATTACAGCTCTCATGGACATGAGAGCCATTCAACAGGTACCTACACAGGAGCAAGGACAAGGATTTTACTCAAGACTCTTTCTAGTCCCAAGAAAAGACAAAGCATGGGAGACCCATTCTGGATCTTTCAATTCTGAACACCTATCTGCAAGTACCAAAATTCAAGATGCTAACACTACAATAGCTTCTTCCCATGCTGGGAAGAATGCTTGGCTAGTAACGTTGGACCTCAAGTAGGCATGCCTGCATGTCCCTATCAGACAAAATTGCAGAAGATACCTCCGCTTCATTGCAGGTTCAACGCATTATCAATTCTCTGCACTGCCCTTTGGCTTATCTACTGTGCCCAGGGTCTTCACAAAATGCCTGGCACCAGTAATTGCATACTGCAGACAGAGGAATTCAAATATACCCATACCTGGATGACTGCCTTATTCAAGCAGAAAGCAAGGACATTCTTTTAAAGCATCGGGCATTTGTCAAATACCTTCTAAGTTGCCTAGGGTAAACAGTAAACGAAAAGAAATCAAAACTAGTGCCCTCACAAAACATAATATTCCTGGGTGCCAGCTTGAATACAATGGTCCAGATGGCTTATCTCATGCCAGACAAAAGCAACAGCAGCTGACTCAATATTTCAAAATAATGGCAACAAAGACCCAACTCCCTGCAAGAAAAATTCTGCAGGCCTTGGGATTCATGGCATCTTGCATACTACTAATACCATTTGCAAAACTGCATATGAGGAAATTACAATGGTACCTGAAAAGTGTATGGACTCAGCACAGCCACAGCTTGGAAACAATGATAACACTCATTCCCTGCCTTCAACAGGAGTTTCTATGGTGGGCACAGGCATGTCACCTCAACAAGTGTCAGCCTTTCACCTTACCCACAGCCAGGCAAACTATGACAACAGATGAATCGGACTATGCCTGGGGAGCACACATGGCAAGACAGTGCATTCAGGGCAAATGGACTACAGATCAAAGGCATCTGCATATCAATCAAAAAGAAATGCTAGCAGTACAGAATGCCCTAACAGCTTTCAAGGACCTCTTACACCCAGGACAACTAATAATAAAGATGGACAATACCACAGTAATGTACATAAGCAAGGGGGCACACATTCCTACCCTCTATGCAGGCAAGCAATGACCTTGTGGAGCACAGCACTCTTACCAGGTTCAATTACAAGCACAATTCCTGCCAGGAAAGAAAAACACATTGGCAGATGACCTAAGCAGAAACATCATGTATCCACATGAGTGGAAACTAGATCCACAAGTATTTGCAATGATAGCTCAATAATGGGGACGCCCAGACATGGATCTGTTTGCCAGCCCCCAAAACTACCAACTTCAAAAATTTTGCACAAGGACATTCCATCCACAAGCTTGGAAAGTGGACACCCTCTCATTCAGTTGGAAAACATTAACAGTGTATGCCTTTCCTCCACTGCCTCTTCTAGCAAAGGTACTGCTGAAAGTCAGATTAGAGAGGCCACAAATGATACTCATTGCACCAGACTGGCCACGCCAGCATTGGTATCCAATTCTAAGGAACATGGCCCACGGCCCACCATGGATTTCACCACAAATTCCTCACCTGCTCACCCAGCGAGACGATCAGATTCTACACAGCCAGCTCAAGACTTTAAACCTGGCTGCATGGTAAATTACCTAAACAACCAGACAACACCTCTATCCAAAGCTGTTATGGATGTCATTCTGGAGGCCAGGAGGCCCAGCACCAGGAAAACCTAGTCAGACAAATGGAAAAGATTTTGCGCCTGGAACCAGGCTAAAGGCCAAAATCCCCTTGATCCAAACATTCCTCAGATTCTACAATATTTAACTGAGATGCTGCACAAAGGACTTTCCTTTTCATCTATTAAGATCCACTCCTCAGCAATTTCAGCTCATTACAACACGGATCCTCCTTTATTCTCACATCCACTCCTAAGACAGTACCTCAGAGGGGATAAGAACATAAGACCGCCCAGGAGACCACCAACACCTACTTGGGATCTCAACTTTGTTCTGGAAATGCTTACACTGCCGCCCTTTGAACCAGCTTTTTCAGCTGATTTAAAATTTCTTTCATGGAAAACTGCCCTGCTACTAGCAATAACTTCAGGTAGAAGAGTCTCAGAGCTACAAGCACTAATGGCAGTGGAGCCTTTCCTCATTTTTCATCAAGACAGAGTCTCTCTACGAACTAACACTTTCTTTATGCCAAAGGTGGTATCCAGTGTGGCCCTAAACCAAACCATTCATTTGTCCACCTTTTTCCCAAATCCCCAGAACAAAGGGGAAAGACTCCTGCACTCTTTGGACATTCACAGGCAATTACGTTACTACTTGGATAAAACTAAGGCTTTCAGAAAATCTGACCAGCTCTTTGTAGCCTATGCTGCAGGATCACAAGGAAAAGCTATCTCAAAACAGACCATTTCTAAATGGATAGGGCATTGCATACGTTTCTGCTACACGCATCATGGGAAACCGGTACCTGCTAACATTAGGTCCCACTCCACCAGGGCTACAGCTACATCAGCAGCCTTTCTCAGGGGAGTGCCAACCAAGGATATTCTGGAAGCTGCAACTTGGAGTTCAGTGCACACCTTCACCAAACACCATCACTTGCCTCTATATTCTAAGACTAGAGCTGGTTTAGCCACTGCAGTTTTGCAGGGCCTACTAGCTTCTTCTAACCCTGTTTAACTCCACCACCCATCCTTAGCTTTGGGATTCAACCCAAGTGTGATGACTGCAGCAGGGTAACACGAACATAGTACAGTTTTGTACCTACCATAAATGTAGATGTTCGAGTGTTCACCCTGCTGCAGTCCAGGTTACCCTCCTTCCATCCCCTCTGAACTAGCTGAACTTATATTTTATATATATATATATATATATATATATATATATGTGCCTACCTATTGGGGGCACCTGACATCTGGGCCAAGAAAAACTGAAGAAAATGATGTCGGATGCCTCTTGTATACCCCTGGCACAATGACGTCAGGGAAGAAGCGACAGCAACTGACGCCAGACCAAGACTTTGGAACTCAGGCCGACTGCGGGACCGCCTGACGGCAAGATAACCCAAGTGTGATGACTGCAGCAGGGTGAACACTTGAACATCTACATTTATGGTAGGTACAAAACTGTACTTTCTTTTTGGTGCCAAAAAAGACTGGGGACTTGAGGCCCATTCTGGACCTATCTACTCTGAACCTGTCAGTTGCCAAAGAGAAGTTCTGGATAGTCACTTTACAGTCCATCATGCCACACCTACAAGAGTGTGACTGGGTGTGCTCATTCGACCTCCAGGATGCTTACTATCACAAAGATGCACAGAAGCTCCGGGAGGTTTTTCCGATTCTGGCTAGGGGCCAATCATTCAGTTTTGAGCCCTACCCTTTGGTCTCACCACAGCCCCCAGGGTGTTCACCAAAGTGATTACAGTAGTAGTGGCTCGCCTGAGGCTTCAGGGGATTCAGGTTTACCTTACGTGGACGATTGGCTCCTTACTGCTCCCACCAAGCATCTACTTTGTCGGACCAGAGCTTATTTCCTAAAGCTTGCTCACTATCTAGGGATTGCAATCAACACAGCCAAGTCTCTTCTGAATCCTGTCCTGGTGATGGAATACATAGGGGCATGGATAGACATGCTACAGACCAAAGTTTTCCTGACCTCAGAGGGAGTTTGAAACTTAAGGATGCATGTCACCTTCATTTACCTATCTCACCTTTCATCAGCAGAGTCTGTCTTAAGGGCCCTAGGTTCTAGGGCAGCGACAATAACACTCCTACAATGTGCACGATTACATATGCGAGTACTACAGCTGCTATTGATTTTTTGGCAAATATTTTTCAACAAGGCGCTAGCTCATCTGCGGTCAGGGTTCTATTAACTGCCATTTCTCATTTTCACGTGGGTAAGAATTTTGCCCCTTTAGCCTCTTCCAGAAAGATCTCATTCCCCAGTGGGAACTTACTATGGTGCTTCATGCATTGGTTGCTCCTCCATTTGAACCTGCGGCAATCACAGATCTTAAGTTTTTGTCTTGGAAGACAGCATTTCTAGTGGCCATAATCTCTGCTAGGAGGGTTTCAGAACTGCAAGTCTGGTCTGTCAAGGTTCCATACATGATTTTCCAGAAGGACAGGGGTTCTCTTCGTACCAATCCTTTTCTACCAAAAGTAGCACCAGAGGTTATGAAACTGTCAATTTACCGGTTTTCTTTCCAAATTTTACAAACAAAATGGAGTACAAGTTGCATTTGCTGGATGTTCATAGACCATTATGGTTCTATTTACATAGGACCAAAACCTTTCATAAATCTGACCAGTTTGTGTCCATTTCTAAACCTTTTTTTGGTGACCCTATTTTTAAGGTTACCATTGCTAGGTGGATTTCCCTATGTATCCTTCAGATCTACAAGGATATAGATTTGTCTCCTCCGGGTCAGATTAAAGCTCATTTGACTAGGTCCATGGCTACTTCTGTGGCCTTTTGGTCGAGAGTATCATTAGACTACATTTTCTGCGGTTACTTGGTCCTCATCTCCTACCTTTATTTCTCAGTATAAATTGGATTTGATTTCTCGATTCATAGATTAGTACTAGGTTAACTGCCCTTGTGGGCCACTTTCAGCGTAGCCAATTACCCCATGTGAGAATAAAACCCTGCACCTTGTGTTTGTAAGGTAAACACCTTAACCATTGTTAACCATTATGCCAGCATCCCTCCCCCCAGGAAAGGGGAGCATCCTTTGGTTCTGCAGTGCTCCGGAATATCCTTCCATGAGGGCCACCTAGGTATTTAGAGCTGGGGACTCTGTCCCACAGGTTGAAGATCAAATGAAGTAAACTACTTCAGATAAAGAAGTTATGTACTCGCTGTAACGTTCCATCTGAGTAGTTCTACTTCATTTGTCTTCAACCATCCTGCCCTCCTTCCCCCTGGCCTTACCAAATGGACAGCATTTTAGCTGGTTTTAGGTGTGTGAGGTGTTTTTTGGGATTGGATTGTTCAGTGTAAGGTGCAGCAAACTCTATCTGAGGGTTGGAAGGTAGTGGTGGGGTATTATGAGTAAGGGGAGGAGCTTGGAGTTCAGAGCAGATGCTTGTGAAGTTGCCGGCTCAGATCCCATACGGATCCGATACCCACAGGTCGAAGACAAATGAAGTAGAACTACTCAGATGGAACGTTATGGTGAGTACATAACTTCTTTTTTTACATGAATGGGGAATCTGTTCCATAACAGTATTCTTTGCTAGATGGACCTTTCCTTCCAAACCATTCTGTTTTTGTTGCAGAAGTGATTTTGATCCGTAGAGTATTTCTAATGCCGTTTTCACTTGCTGTGCAGTAAATCCATAAGTATTGGGTCACAGAATGCCTTGTATGACACACGAGTAACATCTTGGGAATCTGTAGGATACTGAGCATAGTGACGGGGCTTTTGAGTCTATCCATTTAGGACATATTGTGTAGGCTTTGCATCCTTTTATAAGGTATGTTTTTGAACATTGTAGTTGAATGTCTTTGGACAAATACATGCCAAAGGGGGGATTATACTCCCTGATTGGCTTTAATGAAGGCTGAGTAAAAGGGGGGGGGGTAGGTACAATGACATCCCTAGATCTAGACACAATCTAAACTTGTGTTTTTTGGTGAGTGTTAGCTTGATTTAGTTAAGCAAGTTTGAATTGTTCCTTCTTGAGTGATTGCTTGTACTTACTGGGTAGCCATAGAGAGAGATTGTAAACCAGGGTTAAAAAAGTGGCCACAAGACTATTTTCCATACAGGGTGTGCCAATTGAAAAAACTGCTGTGGTAGTTTGAGAAGCAGCTGTTGCAAAAGGGAAACTAGGGGTCTATCTTTGCATGATAACTGTAAGGATCCAGCAGAGGAGGTTAGAAAAAGATTGGGAAGAAACAGGAAAGGCAATTTACCGAGGAGCAATGGAAAGAGATTTGTGTCTCAAGTATGAAACAATTCAGAAGATTTAGGATTTCTGCCTGAAAGTGTTTGCATGGATATTTTTGTACTCCAAGCAAACTTTAGGTTACATCTCCTCAGGTAGGTTGCAAATGCTGATGGTGTAATGAAGAGGTAATTGGGAACACATGTTCAGGAAATGTAACAAGTTGGCAGATTTTAAATAATTTCCTAAATCTCACAGAAATGTTTCAGAGAGCAAATCGTTGTAGCCGAGGAAGTGATACTTTTGAGGTGGGACTTTGGCTCTCAAATGCCTTGACAGTAAGACTTAAGTTTAATACTACTGGCAGCCAAAAAAATCAATTACTTGAAAATGGAAATCAAAATCAGCTGTAATTGAAGTAATATTATAACGGAGATAAAATAACTGGAGGTGAGGTCCTCAGAAACCATAAAATGTACACAGTAAATGGGAGTCTGGGAACAATACATGCAGAATAATCAGGAGAAGGATTGAGGTTTAGAGGAAGGGAATGAACAATTTAATGCCTGAGTGAATGTTAATTGTTAAAGTAAACTTAAATGTTACTATGGCTTGTTATCTTGTGCATTAATGTATGTGTACTGGTCACTGTTTTAGTTGTGATTTAAGAAATTTATATAAAAAAGCTCCAAACTGTACATATTTAATGCACTATTTGGAAGGTACAGGCTGGTTAGACTTGCTTGGTATTCTGTCAACACCAGAAGCATTCAGAAGAGCTGTTGCATTAGTAATGGAACATTTGGAAGGTGTTTTACATCTGTTGGGAAGCGAACATGTCAAAAAACTGCAGCTGCCCAAGGATTGATAGCATAATTTCAAGCAAAATAAGAGTAATGTAAAATCCGTGACAAATCTTAAATGTGTGGGTCAAATCCAGACATCTGAAGGACTGAAACTTAATGCAAAAAATTTGACCTGTTATGTATATGCCAAGGCTGGAGGGAGGCATTAGAGCCTTGAAGGAATGTAGAAGTATATTCCATAGTTTCTACCCAGCGTCTCTTAACTACATCTAAGAATCCTGGTAGACCAAGATGTAAACTGGTAATGGAATTGTAAATAAGAGTTATGAAATCTTCAAGAAACTGGTCCCAGGTGCTCCAGCATTAAAATGCTGTAACCTGAATAAGCAAACTGTTGCAAGCAGATGAGTCAGAAATGTGTAGTAGCTGGGATCCTACATGAGAGCAGAACAGTTGCCTGTGGTTCAAGAACCTTTACAGATGTACAAAATGCACTTGGGTGGAAAGCTGGCAGTAACAGGTTCTATATATATTCGAAGCTTCAAATTTTTGAACCTCATATGTTCAACATATGAGCAAAACTTGAAACCTCATATGTATGATAAAGTGAAAAAAAAATACCATAACTTTCTGAGCAGCCCTCCTGCACCGCCACACACCCCTACTTAACTATACCAACTCCGAGACTACACTTAAGTGCAGAAAAGGGAAATTTTCCCATTCTGTGCGTACGGAGTCGTTGCCTTTCACTTTTGAACTTTTCAAAGTTCAATCATATGGTGTTGACCATATGACATTCTTACATTGAAACGTTTGACATTTTAATAGGGACCTGGCAGTAAGTGTATTGATGTAAGGTTCTGTAAATGTGTATGGTAGCAAAATTCTGCTAGAAACTAATCTCAAAGTGTATTCAAAGATGTTTGCACAAGGTGTCTGTAAGGTTGCAGTTAATGTTACTTATCTAAGGGAGTATAACGACAGTGAAGCACAGACCAGGTGGGAGCTTATATTTAGATATACTGAGTAGAACATATTTACTAGACAAGCATAAAGAACTAGACACTATGGGTAGTACTTCTGTTTTACCAGTGAGGTAAGTAAAAAAAAAAAAAAAAAAAAAAAGTCCTGTTCTCATGTTGCAGTATTCCAAACTCTTGGGTTTATCCACTGCTTGCTACCTGAACATCCTGCCAGTATACAAAAGCTTGTAGTCATTGCTAAGTACGTGGGACATCTCAAGTTGGCCTAGGGAGAGTGGGCCATAAAAGTGACATCTGCACGTACCTTTACTCAGAACTCCTCTGCCACCAGTCAAACAGCACTGCTTGCCATCTTTTCGTTTCCCCACAGACTGGTCCTATCAGTCCCAGGCCTCAGGGTGAAGTAAATATCCAACGTAAAGCTGAGGACTCCCAATAGTCCTCTTAGGATGATTTTTTTCTCATGTGTCTCAGATGCCATCTCCTCTTGGGTATGCTTCCCTAGAGGATGAATCTGCTGAGGCAGACTCTCCAGGAGGCTGACTCACCTTTGGGGAGACTATTTCTAAAATGAAAACATTTTGTGTGATTCTTCTGAAATGTTAGAGGTCCAAAAAAGATACTATGAGCTTCTGCAGATGGAAAGTCCTGTCTGTTCTGCAATTCCTCCAGTGTTACCGGCTTTCTTGGGTGCTTTTTATAATAATCCTGATTCACAACCACCTGCCCCTAGAAGGCCTGACAGGTTTTACAAGGTCCCTGAAGAGGTGACATTTTTGATGAAATGCCCTGTTGTTGACCCAACCACTGTCTCCGTTTCAGCAGACAAGCCATCCAAACTACTATTTTCTACCTCTGTCCTTCCAGCAGACAAGGACAGTAAAGCTATGGAGTGCCTTGGTAAGGTGTATACTTTTGCTACCCTGACTTTTAAGGCAGTAAATTACCAGACACGTATGTCCAAATATGCCTTGGCTCTTTTGACCCAGGTCACCAAGCTTTTAGCTGATCTTCCTGACTCACCTTTCAAGGCTCAAATTTCCAGTCTCATTTCCCTGTCTTCGCAAGTTACTAGACATTCAGTTAGATGCAGTTATGATGCTGCAGAAGCTTGTGCCAGATCTCCAGCCTCAGCTTCAGTCCTTAGAAGATACCTCATGGTTAAGGCTACAAACCTTACCCGATTTATATTGAGGCCAAATTTACTGGATGCACCCCTGAATAACTCTGCCCTTTTTGGGTCTAAAGTGGCTGAGCTATTTAGGACACTTCAGCTAAAAGGGAAGGAACTACAGGATATAAAACACCTGTTTGTTTCCCCTATACCCAGATTTCACAAACTGTCCCTCAAAGACTCAGTTCATTAGGAAACTCACTGCCCCAGCTTCCCATGCTAGGGCAAGAAAAGGCAGTAAGAAACAGCAGGCCCCCTTCTAAGCCTGTTCAAACTCCTGCCCAGAAACCTCCCTTCAGAGTAGGGCAGGTAGTCTGTGACTTACTTGCCTTCACTGACACTGACCCCCCCCCCTCCAGACTCCATTCCTCTGTTGGTAAGGCTCTCACTGTCTTCCAGTTTGCAAAACATTACCGCAGACAGGTGGGTCCTTTCCATCATAGAAAAGGGTCATTTTATGACCCAGATTATTTTCCCCCTTCTCCCAGAGGGATTCCCCAGCCGCCCAAAGATCAACTCCCCCTTTACCAGCCAGTCATACATAGCCTTCTTTCACAAGGAACCATACAACCTGATGTCCTTCTATTCCCATGTTGCAGTATTCTGCGTATGGGTTTACTCCTAGTCTTGTGTACATATGGCGTTTATCCAAAAGCTTTGTCCTTCCAAGGTGCGTGGCAGAGTAGGTGGGCCATAAAGGTGACGTCTGCATGCACCAGCCCTCAGTACTTTTCAGCCACCAATCGTACGCCAGGTGTTTCTGCTAACACGGACGTCAGATTAGTTTCATAAGATAGGTACCCCATTGGGGACCTTTTCAGTCCTTCAAAAAATCAGTATTGCTTTTTCATGTCATCCAGGAAGGGTAAGTGTCAGTGCAGCTGCCAAATCCCTCATAAAGACACCCAAAAGTGCCTTTTCTGTTTGGGACAGTCACATGACCACAAGATCTGCCCTATTTGCCAGGTGTTCATGCATAAGGTACTACGTAGTCACTTGCATGCACTAAATCTTTACCTTGAAAACCGTCTGAAGCAGATTACTTTATGAATGGAGGGCTCCCCGGACATCTCTGCTGAACCACCAAAAAAGGCGGCCAAGACCTTACGGCATTAGTCTACTGAGCCTCTTTTGACCTATCCCCAACCTGTGGCCAACATCGGCCTTTTTCCAGGATCTGGACCTAAATCCGCCACTTTGGACGTCACAGGTGTCTCTAAGGATGCTGCAGTATCTTTAGGTGAGAGTATGTCCACAGAGGCTATTCCAGAGCTGTGGGCTGAACAGTCTCACCCCTCCATACCTTTGCAATCACCAGTTTCTAGGCAAATGTCTACTGGGCCAATTAAAAGAGAAAACGTATTTCTCCCATAACAGAAAGCATGCCTGATTGACAGTCTTTCAGTCAAAGCCTTTTCAGTGCCTTTATGGCTTGAGGCCTACCACTGCTGTTACTGCTTCCACATCTCGTCTCCTGAGCCCTAGGTCTCAGCCTACAGAGACAGTTACTAGGAGGAAGTGCTTTTAAATTCCTCAGAGAAATCATTCTTACAACTCTCAACTATCTTCTCCCTTGGGTTATGGATCCCCAGAGGAAGAGTCAGTGGACTCTGATTCCCCAGTTGAAGACTTGACCTTTGGTGAAATTATTAGCAGGATGAAGGAACACTTTAAATGGGAATCCTCAGAAATGACTGAGGTAAAAAGTATTACGACGTCATTCAAATGGAAACCCCCAGCCCATCTGCTGTTCCTCCTATCCTGCCTTTTTTTAGATGCCTTCTCTTCAGCATCTCTGAACCCTGAATCCCAACCTCCAGCTCCACGCAGACCAGACAGGCTATCCAAGGTGCCTGAAACTGCTAAGCATCTACTTGTGCCCACCTGCTGATCCTGCCACTATATCAGTATCTGTGGACAAAGCCTCCAAACTCCTACCACTGTTCTCCCTGCTGACAAAGAGCAAAACCATGGAAAGGTTGGACAAAATGTTATATACCTTGGCTGTTTTGACCTTCAGAGGCACAAACTACTAGACTTGCATGGCCAAGTATGCCTTGTCCCTCTTAGAATCTGCCACCAAACATCTGGCAGATATTCCAGACCCCCCTGTCAAAGCATCACTGTCCCCTCTCCTGGCTGTCTTCCCAGGTCACCAGACACACTATCAAGTGTAGTTACGATGCTGCTGAATCCTCAGCCAGGTCATCAGCATCTGCCTTAAGCAGATGTTCTTGGATTCACCTACAACCCTTGCCTGAAGATTTCAGTTCAAAGCTCATTGATGCTGCCTTGGATAATGCTGAACCTTTTGGTTCTAAAGTAGACCTTTTAAAATCTCTGCAGCAAAAAAGCAAAGAAATGCAGGACCTTAAACATTTTCTGGTTTCACCAATCCCTACGTTTCACAAACTATCCAGCAAAAACTTAGTTTATTAGGAAGCACTCCCACCCTGCTCCCTCCTTCAAGGCCTCGTAAGCCCAAAAGGAAACAACCCCCTCCAGCTAGAGCATCCCCTCCCTCTAGCCAGAGAACTTTCTTTCAGGGCAGTTCAGGTAGCATCTGACTACCTGTCACCCCTGCCTCTCCCTCCTTTTTTACCACTGTCTATTTGCCTCTCACTGTCTCCCTGTTTGGACCCATCTCACCTCAGACAAGTGGGTCCTGTCCATCCTTCAAAATGGATGTGACCTGGATATCCCCAACCATAGGGTGAGGCATACCACGACCACTTGCTCAGCATCTGCACCTCTTGCAACTGGTAGTGCAGACCCTGTTAGGTCATGTTACCATAGAGACAGTCTCCTCAACTGCAAAAGGAAGAGGATTCTTCTCAAGGCTGTTTCTGGTCACCAGGAAGGACGGACACTGGAGACCTGTTCTAGACCTCTCCTATCTCAACCTTTTCCTAAAGGTTCCTATCTTCCAAATGTTGACTCTTCCAGCCCTTTCCCCATTCATAATTCCACAAGGATTCCTGGCTACATTAGATATAAAGGATGCTTATCTCCACATCACAATCAAACCCACCCACAGGAAGTACTTGAGATTCTTGTTGGGTTCATCTCGCTTGCAATTTTCTGCCTTGCCCTTTGGGAACTCCACCACACCCAGATGCTTCACCAAATGCTTGGCACGAGTGGTGGCTTATTGCAGGAAAAAGGGAATACAGATATTCCCTTACCTGGATGACACGCTGATCCAGGCTACCAGCCAAGAAACCCTCCAAGGGCACATCCACTTTGTGGTGATCCTCCTTCAATCACTGGGATTCCAGATAAACCTTCCAAAATCTCATCTTCAACCAACCCAAGACATTGTATTCTTCAGGTGCAGGATCTGCTTGGATCTCATGGAGGCATACCTACCCCCACCAAAAGTGAGTTAATTGACAGAACATCTCCTCCTGGTCCTTCACTCCACAGAGCTGACTGCAAAGTAGTACCTCAAACTTATGGGCTGCAAGACTGCACATGAGAAAGCTACAGTGGTACCTTTGGGCAGTCTGGAAGCAACACAACCATCCTCTGAAGCACATTGTGCCCCTACTACCCTGCCTAAAAAGGAAATGCTATGGTGGTTGGCTCAGGTGAATCGCAACCCAGGCCTTCCTCTCCAACCACCTCAACCCACTCGGGTCATGCACACAGACTCCTCAGACCTGGGGTGGGGAGCCATTCTTGGCCACCAAAAGGTGCAGGGCCTATGGCCAAATCACCACAAATCAGAATACATCAGTGCCAGAGAAATGAGGGCAATCCTTCTAGCTCTCCAGGCATTTCTCCTTTTCCTACAGCAGGGACCATACACGGACAAACACCATTGTACTGTGGCATATCAACAAACTGGGAGGGACCAAGTCTTACCTGCTCTGCAGACTAGCCCTTTTGGTTTGGGAATTGGCCACCTCACAGGGAATAACCCTGCAAGGCAACGTACATTCCCTCTCTCCACAACTCGCAGGCAGATTATTTGAGCAGAACCACCACAAACAACCACAAATGTATGCTTCACAAAGATGTCTTCCTGGATCTGGTCCACAGGTGGGGTGTACCTCAAATAGACCTGTTTGTCTCCACTGTCAACAGGCAATTTCCTGGATTCTGCACCAGGACACCAGAACCACAGGCATTGGCAACAGATGCTTTCTCAATTTCCTGGAAGGGGAAATATCTATATGCATTCCCCCTTTTCCCACTCATTCAGAAGGTCCTGCTGAAAATATAGCAAGATGATCCAAAAATCTTGGTGACAACCTACTGACCAAGACAGCACTGATTCCCCTTATTCCTACATTTGTCCAAAGGCAATCACCACAAGTTAGCCCCCTCCCCAAGTGGACCTTCTCACAGCACAAGGGGTCACTAATTCATCCACAGTGGCAGCTTCTACACCTAACCCTGTGGCTGGTAGAATTTTGATCCCTTTCAGACACCTTTACAACGAGGATGTGCTCAGTGTCCTGCAGGACATGCTCAATGTCCAGCAGGAAGCCAAATACAAGAAAATCGTACCTTTCCAAGTAGAAACTTTTCATTGTTTGGTGTCATGCAAGACAGCTGGACCCGCTTCTTAGTGAATCCCCTCTAGTGCTATCCCATCTGTGTGAGGTACTACAGACTGGATTGGCTTATTCATCCATCAAAGTCCATCTGTCTATTTCTGCATGCCTGCTCGTGGATTCAACATTAGCATCCAGACTTCCTTTCAAGCTTTTCCTTAAAGGGGTACTTCACCTCAGACCCCCCCAGGAACCCCCACCCCCCACCTTGGGATCTTGACTTCGTGCTCAAGAAGCTTACGCTCCCACCCTTTGAGCCAGAGGATAAAGCTTCCCTTAAGCTTTGTACTTGGAAAACTGTCCTGTTAGTGGCCCTAACCTCAGCCAGAAGAGTGTCTGAACTCCAAGCCCTTATGGCTGTACTCCTTTCCTCATTTTCCACAAGGACAGGGTTACCCTCGACAAACCCCATCCTTCATGCCCAAGGTAGTCAGTGACCTGTCCCTCAGTCAGGCCATACACTTAACTTTTTCCCAAACCCACAAGGAGACAGAGTGCTACATTCCCTGGATGTATGTACACGGACAAATCAGATTCTGCCTGCACAACGCCAAGTCTATCAAACAGGCTTCCTCCCTAGAACCCTGGGAAAGGCAGTGCCCAAGCAGACCATTTCTACTTGGATCTCAGACCGTCACCTTCTGCTACTAATTTCTTGGTAAGTCTCTGCAGGGTACAGATAGTTCTTCCAACAAGAGCCATGGCCTCTTCAGGTGTCACATTTAAGGGCCTGGATACCTCTACTATTCTGGGGGATGCTACTTGGTCTTCAGTTCATGCCTTCACCAAACACTAAACTTGACCACATCTTTAGATCCAGGGCAGTGTTCGCCAGGGCCATCCTTTGTGGATTCCTGGAGTCTGCCTCTAGACCACCACCCCAACCTCTGTGAGCTTTGAAACTCACCCATATGCAGAATACTGCAACATGGGAATAGGACAGAAACGTATAAAATCTTACCATAGCCATAGATGTCCTTCTTTTCCATGCTGCAGTATTCCTTTCCACCCTCCTGTCAGCTAATGACTTCCCTATCTAGATGGCAATGATATGGCATTGCCCTTACTAGGACTGGCTCCGACTGGGGCCTTCTGTTGTGAGGGCTGGAGCGTGCCAACATCACCTTTATGGCCCATGTACTCTGGGCTGCGTCAGATCTCACACACCTTGGAGGGACTGAAAGCTTTTGGATACTTGGCCGTACGTATGTGAAACTAAAGGAGCAAACCCATATGCAGAATACTGCAACATGGAAGAAGACATCTATGGCTATGGTAAGATTTTACAAAACTTTTCTTTCCTCTGGCAGAAAAAGGAAAGGGATTCTATTAGACTCTTCCTAGTTCCCAGGAAGGCAGGACCATGGAGACCTATCCTGGATTTCTGTCACCGCAATCTTTTCTTAGTTACCTGCCTTTCATATACTTACTCCTCAGACCCTTTTCCTTTACTGATACCTCAGGGATTTTTAGCCACTTTGGACATGGGGTGTGAAGGTAGGCATCCTTTCATAAGGTCCAGCTACAGGAAATATTTGCGCTTTGCTGTTGGTTCCTTACTTTTTCAGTTCTCGGCCTTGCCCTTTGGAGAGACTACTGCTCCAAGGGTCTTCAAGTATCTGGCTGCAGTGGTTGCTTATTGCAGGGTCCAAGGGATTCAAATTTTACCATACATGGGCGACCTGATTCAGACAGAATGCTCCAGATCCCTACAGAGCCAACTCCACCAAGTCATCTCAGTCTTGCAGACACTGGGATTCAAAGTAAACGTCCCCAAGTCTAACCAGAGTCCTTCCCAGCACCAAGTTTTCCTAGGCTGCAGGATAAGGACAGGATATCATGAGGGAATTCCTTCCACCCCAAAAAGTGGAAACCCTGAGGCAATATCTGGCCTCCGTTCTGAAAGTCACTGCTTTGACAGCCAGACAATATCTGACTGCCGGGACCATATGACTTCCACTATACCCATGCTGCCTCTGGCAAAACTCCACATGAGAAAACGACAATGGTACCTGAAGTCCATATGGAACCAATACTCACACCCCTTGGACTTCATACCCTTCCTTCCTTGCCTAAGGAATGAGATTCTGCTGGTTAAATTAAGTTGCACTCAACCCAAGACTTCCTTTACAACCCTTTGCTGCATTCCGGGAAATGCTCGCAGATGCCTCCTATCTGGGTTGGGGGACTATGGTGGGCAGCCTGAAAGTGCAGGGTACCTGGTCACGCACCTTCAGGTGAGAACACATCATCAGGAAATGAGAGCTATACTATTTGCCATGACAGCCTTCTTTCATGCCCTTAAACAAGGTTCCCTGAAATTGTTCACAAACAGCACTACAGTTCTGGGGTATGTGAACAAACTGGGTGGAACCAAATCTTATTTGCTTTGCAGACTTGCTCTTCAAGCCTGGGACCTGGCAACCTAACATGGAGTCTGAGAACATTCGCAGACACCTTCAGCAGGTCCATGTCACAATCCCACAAATGAATGTTTCACAGGGATGTGTTTCTGGACATTGTCCACAGGTGGGATACACCACAAATAGATCTGTTTGCCTCCCCTCTGAACAGACTACTACCACTGTTTTGCACCAGGCTACCTCTAGTCCCTTAGCAAGAGCAATGGATGCCTTTTCAGTCTCATGGAAGGAGATGTTTCTGTATGCATTCCCCCCTTCCCATTACTTCAGAAAGTTTTGCTGAAGATCCAGCAGGACAAACCAAAAATCTTGCTGGTGACTCCCTTTTGGCCAAGACAGCATTGGTTCCCCCCTCCTGCATTTAGCCAGGGGCAGTCATCACAAGTTACCTCAGTGTGTGTCTTTTCACACAGGGCAAGGGATCCCTAATCCATCCCTTTCTGGAATCTCAGAATCTAAACCTGGTGGTGCTACAATTTTGATCCCTTCCAGACACCTTTACACGGAGTATGTGCTTATAGTATAGTCTTGCTGGAGGCCAGGAAACCTAACACCAGGAGATCTTTGTCTAAATGGAAACATTTCTCTATGTGGTGTCTTCAGAGACAGACCCACTTCAAAGTGAGGTCTCCTTAGTGCTGTCCTATCTGTGTGAACTCTTGTGAGCAGGGTTGGCATATTACTCTGTTAAAGCACACATTGCTGCTATTTCGGTCCATCTGCCTCTTGATCCCCCTCTAATTTCCCGTCTCCCTACATAGTTATTCCTTAAAGGAATACTACACCTCAGGTTCCCCCAGGAAGCCGGTTCCACCTCCATGGGATCTGCATTACATTTGAGAAACTCCTTGTTGCTCCTTTGAACCAGCATCTAAGGCATCTCTGAAACATTGTACCTGGAAAACTATACTCATGGCTCTGACATCAGCCAGAAGTGTCAGAGCTCCAGGCTCTCATATCAACTCCTCCTTTCCTCATCTTCCACAAGGATAGTGAACCTGAGGACCAACCCCTCCTTTATGCCCAAGGTGGTCAACGAGCTGTCATTAAATCAGAGTATCCACCTGCCCACCTTTTTCCCTTGCCCCCAAAATGACAGAGAGTCTTGCATTCCCTTGATCACAAACTGAGACTTTACCTTGACAAGACTAAGGTCATTAGGAAATCAGAGCAATTATTTGTTGCCTTTCACTCCAGAGCTCTGGAAAGGTGGTGACAAAGCAGACCATTTATGCTTGGATTTCCAGTTTCATTTTGCTACACATTCCATGGGACACAACTCTATTCAAAAATTAAGCCCCACTCCACTAGAGCCATGGATTCATCGGGGGCCTTCTTCAAAGGACTGGACACTGCATCTTTTCTGGAGGCAGCTACATGGACATCTGTCCATACCTTCACTAAGCACTACAGGTTGGATCGTATCTCCAGATCCATAGCTGGGTTTGCTAGAGTAATCTTTCATGGCTTTGTGAAGAACAGTTCCTTACCACTACCCCCTCTTCCCTGTGAGTTTTGGCACTCATCCAAGAGTTTGAAATACTGCAACATGAGAATAGGACATAGAATAGTTGTGTAAAATCTCACCATAACCATAGATGTCCTCTTCCATGTCACAGTATTCATTTCCTCCTTCCTTACTCCCTTCTTGCCAACTAAAATGTTCCTCCTTAGATGGCACAGGACTTGTACAGCTATCCTGGGACTGGAGTCTGATTGGGGGATTCAGTTCTGAGGAAAGGTACGTGCAGACATCTCATCACCCACATGCCCTAGGCCAATGTCAGACGTCCCCCATACCTAGCAGTGACCACAAGCTTTTGTATACTGGCTGGACGTTCAGGTAGCAAACAGGATAACCCAAGAGTTTGGAATACTGCAACATGGAAGAGGGCATTTATGGTTTTGGTAAGAGTTTGCACAACTATTTTTTCAGAGGCATACCAATACTAACTCAGCAATGCAAATATTGAGAGACTGTAAGGAAAAGGATGGCCTGAAGAAAAATAACGAGTAAAGAAACATGTTAAGACGTCTTTCCAGAAAGAGAAGCTGAGAGCTCAATGCTGAAAGCTGACAGTTGTCTGTCAGCTGAGAAAACTGATGCTTGAGAGGATACCCTAGCCATATCCTGGAATAGTAAAGTGATAAGAACCAGGTATGTCAACTCGGTCATGACAAGTAGGGAAAAGTTTGATTTGGCCATCTGCAGTGCATATTATAATCCAAATGATACTCTGTTCCACTTTATCCATGGAGCAGGTTGAGACACTAATTTGTTATATTTCAGAGAAGCCATGTATCTAGTTTACATGAATCCAAGCTTTACAAGGGTAATCAAGCCACCACAGTACCAGTAAGAGTAATGTATTAGTTTGTATTCACTAATTTGGGGGGGGGGGTGATCTCCCTGACAGCACTCTGCAGTGCACAGGTCAAAAATTCAGAATTGTGCCCAAGTAGGAATTTGGGCATACCATCTAGTCCACGCTATTAGTCAAATTTGAGTGGAACGACCTATCCAAATAGTGAAGAATCTCATGCAAAAAAGTTCTAGTAAAAGCTATGAGGGGGTTGTCATGTTGCATTTCTGGAATATAGGAGCTCTCACCAGCTTAAATGTTGTACAGAAGACTGAAAGCAGCTTGTCAGCTTAGACACCATTGCTATTTGAAAATCAAAATAAAGAAATGTAAGAATTTGCAAAGATGCACAATTTGATGGGAACTGCAGAATACTGCTAGACTTGTATTTTGTAAAGAATCCAAAAGCCCAAAGTCTTCAGTCTGAAGCTGTAGTTATTTTGTAAAACCACCAATCCAAGATCTTTTGGCAGTGCTTGGGAAAGATAAGCTATGTTGATACTGTATTTCCAAAGTCAAAGGTCCAGGAAGAAGAAGAGTAGTCAGTCATAAGTGTTACATGCAGTAAGTTACTAGACTGTGAAAGTTCGTAGTTAAGAGTTGCCAAAAGTTGCCTGAAGAGGAATCTGTAAATTAAGCTGTTCTGCAGCAGGAACTGTCCCAGCAGTGAGATCCGTTGTCTGGTGCAAACACTTTAGATGTGTACTAGACTGTTGAAAGCAAAAGTTGCCATCTGGTTCTGAGTGGAAAAAAGGCAAAATCTTAGGTCATGCTTAGTAGAATGGTAAGGATTTACTTAAGTCGTCATAGTGCAACCTAATGCATTATTCTTGGATATTGTTAAAAGTGGAGGTGGAGTGGTGAGAGAGATGTGACATACTTGTTGAAAAGTAATGAACAATTTACAATAAGCATGTTAACAGTATGCAAAAGTTCCAAAGAAGTCAGTTTGCAGTATTGACCTCACAGAGGTTAACACCAGATTCTATTGTCAGTGTTCTTAGGCATCCTGATATGACAGTTATTTCCTGTATCATAAGACCTTAAGAGAAACCAAAATGTTCTCAAGATAATGAATGAGTGCAATATGTTTTGGCCCACTTGATCCATGGCTTCTCTGACTTGTAAGAGCCATACAGCCCATGTATACTTTGGAGTGAAAATAGTGAGCAAGCAGTAGGAGCTGTTACCTATGCTAGGGATGGCATTTTTCTTAAGCCTTGGCCACCTTTGTGCATTCTCGTAACATCCGAGGGGTAGTGTGTAGTGGGCTATCCTGATGCAGATGCTCGTTTCTCTGTGTAAATAAAGAAATGATCCTGCCTCTTCCTTGCAGTACCTCTGTATGAGCATGTGTCCATGGGAGATTACCTCCTCATGTCTCCAAGAATACATTGCCATCCTCTTCTGCCATAGTGGCAAATTGGCTAAACCACATCATTCATGTTTTCCCTAGTATCAGTCTTGACAGGTTCCTGTGCTGCTAATCAAATGTTGGCATTATCACTGTATACTAGTGGGGCAGGCTTGGATGGTGGCATTTAATTTTGTAGGTCCTCCCTAGAATGAACCTTATTCAGAGCCCAAACTTTTTCCAAAACTTTGGATGTCTGTAGATTGTACTTCTCAAAATGAGCTGCGGGGTGGGCTGTACCTCTGGGATGAGACAGAGTTCTGCTACTGACTTTTTGGTTCTGGAG
Source organism: Protopterus annectens (assembly GCF_019279795.1). Lineage (NCBI taxonomy): Eukaryota > Metazoa > Chordata > Ceratodontiformes > Protopteridae > Protopterus > Protopterus annectens. Next base: position 224,687,576 of record NC_056725.1, on the reverse strand, counting down.
AGACAAGTCTGTATGTTCTATGTGACTTTAGGGCAAATGCAATATGTTCTGCAGTGTTTCTCCAAGGGGTCTTTTGCTGCCCCAGGGCACTTGTATTGTTATTACTCATACCTCTCAACTGTACAGATTTTCGCAGAATTCTGAATGTTTGCCTCATATTTTTGGTCCGTTTTTCATAAAATTGTGGTTTTCTGGCAAATTAGTGGCAAATCATTAGAGTGAAGTTAAAAAAGTCAGACTAGTTTCAGAATTCATACCATTCAGAAAATTCATGCTAATGTAAAACCTGTTCTATAAACTTAAGTTTGTAATAGCAATATTTGAAAATTGTCCCCATTTTTGGGCCTTTGTCCCACTTTTATTTTTGGCTTTGTACAGATTTCTTGTAAGAGATTGAGAGGTATGGCATTATTGAGGTTTTGGATTTTTTAGCTTGTCAGGGTGTCACATGGCAGGCTTCTTTGATTTTGTAGAATGAATTTTCAGCACTAAATGCTGCAGATCTGAAGTAGTTTACTTCATTTGCTCTTCAACCTGTGGGTCTTCGGATCCACATTGGATCCGACACGGACGCATTTTCCAGTTATGGCTCTGAGCTCCATGCTCCTCACCTTACCCATAATGTCCCCCGTCTCCCTTCAGATCTCGTTTGCCGCCTGAGGGGAAGAAACATGGTCGGAGCTCCAAAGTGTTTGGGAGTTTTTCTACAACAGTAAATTGTTCCTTTTTTTGGCCTTTCCTATCTAATTCTCTTCCACCTTTTTCTATACCTTCTCGGGGTTCTCTGTAGCGTAAAAAAATAGTAAGTAAGCTTTGCTATCCTTCCTCCCCTCCTTTCTTTCTGTGAGTGTGTGTGTTTTGGGCAAGCTAAGGCATGGCAGACGCCCCAAAGCCAGCCTTCAAAAGGTGCAAAGTGCTTGGCCATAAGCTTTCTCTGGCGGATGGCCACACTGTGTGTGGTTTGCTTGGGGGTGCCTCACCTCCAGTCCCTCTGTCCTAGTTGCGCTGGGTTTAATCCCAGGACACTTAAGGACAGGTGGGACAAACAGATCCTTAAGGGCTTGTTCTGTTCTGCTTGGACTGAGGTCCCATCTTCCCCTGCTGGGAAAGCAGTGGCTGCTGCTTCATCTTCCCCTTCCACGGCCTCTAGGACTCACCCTCCCACCAAGAGGTCTGGGAAAGGGGATAAAGCCAAGAAGGGACCGGCCTCTCAAACGATCCCAACAGCTTGTCGGAGGCCGGCCCTCTGCCGAAGGTTAAGCCTGTTTCCAGGCCAGTGACATCTTTGCTCAGGTCCCCTAGGTTTTCTCCTGAGCCTGAGGTACATGTTAGCCGGTCACCCCCTAGGCCTTCCCGGCCTACTTCAGCAACATCCTCCCACTCTACTCAGAGGTTGTCTGAAGCTGAGATGGACAAGATGATGCAGAGGTTTATCCGCACTCAAATCCAGATGGGGGTATTGCCAGGGCCTTCTCGCACTGGAGCAGGCACCTTCTAGCCATTGTTTAGACCTATCACTTCTCTGATCCAACCTGCAGTTTGAGTCATTGGATCCGAGGATGATCTGAGTCAGGGGGTTGGTGCTGACAGTACCCCTGTTGCTCTATGCTAGCCAGTGCCTTGAGTGTGTTGGATCCATCTGGATCGGATCCGAGCTCTTGGAGCCGTAGCCTTGGGGTCTGATTCGAGGGGGGTCTGATTCGAGGGAGTGCTCTCTGCTCTAAACTTGTTAGAGAAGCATTCCCCTCAGCATCTCAGCTCCCCTGTCGGATCAGGGGGAGCATCTTCCTCTAGGTCAGCCCAAGTGGTCTGTTCCCCCCTCGGCATTCGACATGGTGGAGAGGGTTCTCGCAGGGTCGAGGCCTTTGACCATTTTGTCTTTGGAGTCCATCCAGACCCCCCTGGCCTTGTGTGGTTCCGACCATCTTGCCCTCTCAGGGACAGCCCATAGTCATAGTGCCCCAGGAAGTTCCGCCCTTGATTAACCCGCTTGCGAACCTCCCCAGACAGTCCCCCTGAGGAGCCCCCCCCCCCCCCGCAAGCATACATGTAAAGGGAGGCCCTTGGACTCTCCTCCAGAGTCCCTCACCGAAGACACGGACCTGGATAAAGGGGAAGGGTTCCCCAAGATCACCCCCTAAGGATGTCATCATGAAGATCCTTCACCAAAGGGGGAGGTCTGCCCCAAAACCAACCTCTGAGTCCATGTTTCTGGAGGCATTCAGCTTGGGCCCATCTACCTCTTGGGGTGTCCCTTTCTGCAGATCCACTTGTGGATTTGATAACATCTAGGGCATGGAAGGAGCTGGACACTAGAACCAATGCCAAAGTGCCTGGGCAAGGTCTTAAGCCCCCATGGACAAGTTACACTGGCACAAGGGGTCCCCTGTAGATGCTGTGATGGTGGCGGTGGCCACCGAAAAGGAACTTGCCCAGGGGAGCTCCAAGATCCACCCACCTGACAGAGTCGAGAGCGGTGGATCATTTTGGGAAGCAAATTTATGCTTCAGCGACCTTCTGTGTGAGGGCGCTTAACTACATGGTGCATGTTAATTGACTCCAGAGAGATCAGGTCAAGGAAGTCACTGAGTCGACTCCGGGATCCATGTCGGCAGAGGACAGGATGAGCCCTTCTAGGAGAAGCTTCTCTGTTAATGACTGTCTCATTGTGGTTCCATAGAGAAGACTCCTTGTGGGAACTTGCATAATGTGCTGTTTGTGGGGACTTTTAAATCCTGTCTGATTTCATATGCAGTTTTGAATCCTATCCAGTATCCATTATTCCTGTCTGTAGAGAAGGGGGCCCAGGAAGTCATGGAGTTTTGCATGGTTAAGGATGCAGCAGAGGATCCATGCCCAGACTCTACTATACACGTGTTTGTCTGCTCTATGCCCTAGCATCCATCAGGACTGTCTGCCTCCACCTGCTTAATGAAGTCTGTTAATTCCTTCAGGAGGCAAAACCCATAAGACCTGTTTGTTCCTCCTGTGACAGATGAACCAAAACTGGGTGCACACCATGGTAGAACACGCACACTTTAATGAAACAAGAATGCTAAAGCAATGGTAAGTGCTTTCACTACCATCAAGGTAGGTTCATCATATCTAATTAAGACTTCTCACTAAATGGAAACCATCCAATCAGGAACCAAGAAACAAACCACCCATTGCTTAGTTGCAATGCACTGTATTAAACATTATTTCTTAGCACACACAAAATAAATGTGTATATATATATATATATATATATATATATATATATATATATATATATATATATATATATATAGGTTTGCTATCATAATTTCGAATGAAAGTGTCGACTGCACTACGTTCGACAATGGAAAGTCAAACACTGCAATGTCGAACTTCAAAAGCAAAGCCCTAGGAATGGGTTTTAACATGGGTCGAGATAGGGGCGAGGTTTTTAGTTCATCAATAGCAGTGAACCCCTAACTCAACCCATATTAAAACCCATTCCTAGGTTCAACTTTCCGTTGTCGAACATAGTGCGGTCGACAGAGTTTCATTCAAAATTATGATAGTAAACCTATATATAGCACAAAAGATGGACATGTTTTTCAGCCAAAAATATAAAATGTATGTAATAAAATGCAATAATACATCAATGTTTTAGGGGGTGAGATTTCAAGTGGGTTTCAGGGATACACACACACTGATGCCTAGAAACTTATCTGAATCTAACTGTGTAATCCACTGTTTTAATTAGGTCTGATGAAGCTACCTTGATAGCAGTGAAAGCACTTACCATTGCTTTAGCATTCTTGTTTCATTAAAGTGCTTGTGTTCTACCGTGGTGTGCACCCAGTTTTTTTATCTGACTTTGAGTTTGTGCTTGAGAGTGCACTTTAACCAGGGTTCTTTTTTCCTATACATTTTTTGTTCCTCCTATGAACAAGAGCTGAGGAGCAGGAAGTGGAGCCATTACCCATTCAAGGCCAGGGAGTCTCACTTTAAGGCCTGAGCATATCCTGTAGTCCATTTCTGGTTTCAGCAAAAATTAGGCATCTGTGATGGCATGTTACTCACTTCAAGTGAGGTATCACCTCATGTCTGCTCTGTCCCCTTGAAACAAGTGCTCTGTTGGAAGCCCCACCCTTCCACTGCAAATTTTGTAATGAGAGCATCAGACAGGAGTCCCACACCTAATCCCCCCACCAACACAGGCAAGCCAAACATAGGTGTTTTCTAGGCTAATGACCACAAGGGCCTTTTTAAGCCTAGCCATGCATCCCAAATCTCTGACAAGTTCTAATACTCTTTATGTGTGGCTATCACAGTTTACTTCCTGCATGTCAGCTCCAGCAGGTGTCTGAGCATTATTCAGTTCTGGTTGCCTTGTTCAAAGTCAGGACTTCATCCTTGTACAGCAACAGAGATGGTTTCTATATATTTTTCTCTTGATTAGCACTGCAGTCTTTGGGGGCTATCTTGCACAGGTAAGGGATCTAGGTGTTGCTGTGAAATATGTTGTCTGTGATAACCTGGTCAACATGCTCTTGTGTATGTATATTTTAGTATCCTCTCATCAGGCTTGGGTGTCTTGAACAGATGTTTATGCTTCGCTGTTGCAGTCATGACTTGTAGGATTTCCTGGTGTAGAAGTCCTTGCCTGGCCTAACTACCAGAGTAAAAACTCTTCCCTCCTCCTAAGGCTGGCAGATACTCTACCCTGATGTCAGTACGCTTGGGTCTAAAGGGAGCCAGGCAGCCAACACTAGGACATCAGTCTTTTCTTGCCTTGGAGCCCAAAGCAGCGTTTCAATCCGCACCAGAGAGAAGTCTTTTAAAGCTAAGTACCCCATTGGGGAACTCTCCCTTGCTTTAACTCATGTCAGGTAATGTTAATGGTCTCTGCTGAGGTAAGCAAATCCCACA